>NC_059210.1:30545859-30820859 GCF_020615455.1 Coregonus clupeaformis
GGAGAATAGCGCCATTCTCTAAGGTTATAACAAACGGTGGCGTGCTGTCAGGTTCCTGACGACCATCCCTAGGGTCCTAGCAAACGTTTACCACAGTCTGGGCACCCAGCTGCTCGCCGCCCTGTCAGCTGTGCTGCTCTCAGACTTCTTCAGCGACGAGTCGGTGACCAAGGACAGCGTCTCTGCCTCCTCCTCGCCTTCCTTCTCTGCTGCCCTCAGCATGGCCTCTGACTGCGCGGAGCGACTTCAGGAGCTATGCGACTTCTCCGCCAACAAGAGGAGGTGAGTTGCCTGGCACAAGATGGACATTGTGCTCATTCACCTAGGAATAGAATGACCGTTCCAAGTTGTCCCCTTTGTAATATGGTAATAATATGCCACTTTTTTTTTATCCAAACCAACTTACTTGAAATGAATTCACAGCCTTGGTGTTGCTAGTGCCACGCTCTTACCAACTGAGCCACACAGGATCATGGGACCTTTGTTCAGTGATAACAGCTTAACCATTTACTTCTTGGCAAGTGTTTCCTTGGTGAAGTGTACAAATGTGTGTTTGTTGTTGTTTGTACACTTTCATATAGCCCTCTTTAACGAACCCCTGTTGTGTTTCAGGAGCGGGAGGCTGACTCGCCATCAGAGCATGACTGAAGCATCCCAGAGTATCGGCCAGATAGAGATGCCAAGGATGTCCACTAGAGCGGTGAGCTAAGACAGGATTTTATTTTGTATTCTGTAACAGCTGTAAGGTCAGATAAAATATGGCTTCAATACTATTACATCAGAAACAATATGGCTTCATTCACAGTCCTGTCTGGCTAGATGTACAGTATGTTGTAATCACCCATATCTTGCTCTCCTCGTGTGTCCTATGAACAGGCCAAGCCTAGGTTCTGTGTTGCTGTGGAGAAACCAGCGGCTGATCCGCCCCCACCCCAAAAGCAGGCTGCACAAGGTAAGTAATTTCAACGCCATCCTCCTCCAACTCCTCTATTAGCTCAACAAACCCCTTGTCTCATACAATTGTGCTGTGATTGTCCAATTCAATTTACTACAACTTTATTTGGTCCATAGGGGTCACAAAGGTCCGGAGGAACTTGTTCAACCAGGACACCATTTGCCCCTCCAAGAAAGCCAAGATGCCCAGGAGCCAGTCTGTCTCGGCTGTGGAGGGACTGAAGTGCAAACGCTCCCAGACGACAGAAGGTGGCGGTAAAGAGACACTCAATGATACTTCATTATTGTCCAGTATATATTCCATGGGACTTCAGCATTCCAAGAGCTCATAGCATCACTAACAAGGGAAAAGGTTTTGTTAGCAATCTGGCCATTCAGATCGACATGCCCCCCTGACGAAAAAGGTGATGGAGATGCCCCTTCACAAGCAGGTGTCCAATTGCCTACTGCACAGGCAAAGATCGGCAGGTGAGTTGGACATTTTTATTACCAGGATGTAGCCCTTTACACTCATACCTGTATATGGTTAAAAATGGAAGGTTTGGGCACTGATAAATGCCTAAATTGGAACACAGTGTCTGTACAGTAACATGCTATAGATGACGTCAGAGCTCTGGCTCTGTGCTTCACAGCGCTGTATGGGTTTTGACTGACAGCCGTTCTGAACTTGATCACCTCGCACGACAAGAAGTTGTCCCCATCCCTCCCGCTAATTGGCTAACTTGTGCAAATGTTTTGTTGTCTGAGTGAGGGAAATGCTATAAATTAAGAATTTTGAAAGATGAGACGTTGAGGACTGTAATAAATACCGCTTTGATGTCATGCAAGCCAAACACTTGAGTCCAAATGTGCACTTCAAATTTCCATAGCATAAAACTCATGTCATATACAGTGTCAATATTTATGATCACTGTTTGATGTACAGTCACAAGATGACAACAGGGATGCAAACTAGTCACCTTTCGGCGAAATTCGCCGTTTTGAATACAAAATAGGTGACCTACGTGATTCGTGTAGATCCGATGAGAAAAGGCTTTGGATCACTACTGGCTGTAAGCGAACGAGTGATGCACGTTTGGAGCAATACTGGCTGTATCCAAGGCTCAGCCAATCATTCACATAACAACAGAATGCAGCAAGCGACTGAAGAGTTACAGCATCAGCGCGCGCACTAGAAAGACAGAGGAGAGTGGAAAGGCAGTTTGCCAGTTACAGCAGCGCGTCCCCTGAATGATAACCAAGTAGGTGAGAAGCCTGACCACGGAGATGGGGGTGATAAAGCGTACTTCATGAGCTGTAACTGAAAAACAACTGGCATTTGGAACGTTTGTGGTGAGGGAGAAAGTGTGGTGGAACAAGTATTGTTAGCATTGTTAAGTATCTTGCTAGCTGGATCGAATTCTCCGTTAGCTAGCCAGAGAAATGTTGAGCAACGTTAGCCAACTTAACTGATCAAATAATTGAGTTTATGGTGTGAAAATTAGCTGGCTAATAGTCAGACAGCTAACATTAGCTAGCGAACATTACAACACCAGATGAGCTAATGTTAGTAACCTAACCAATTCGCTATAGTATTAACTAGTATACGACTCCTTACCGTTCCTCAAGTTATAACGCGTTAGTTGCTTACTGGACCCTGGCAATCTGTGTGAAATGTTAACTAGTTATCTAGCTAACGAAATAACTACTATCTGCAAACTAATGTTTTCCCTCTACAGTATGAGGTACATTTTCAGAATGAGAGAATTAGGTGAAAATGAGGCGTTTCTTGTTAAACAAGTGGATTCAGGGATCAAGTGTAGTTGGAGCTGGGCCTGGCTTAAGATGGATGCCACTATAGAGGTGAAAGGAACACCACACACTTTCCCTCTTTCTCACTTTTTCAATACAGTGGATAAAAAGGGGTATGCCAGGTGTATTCTGCCTGAAAGAGTTATGCCAACAAAGGGTCTCATGCTCTGCTGGCACATTGTAGAACAGATGTCCACTGGCAGAAAGTGTACAATGTAGTAATGTGCAGTGTAGCCCAAAGATTGCTTTTGTTGTGTTGAATTTGACAGTAACACTTGTGTGTGAGTGAGGGGGATGATTCATTGTTTTACTCAGTGAACGTTATTTTTGCACACATGTAGTCTTGTGCACTTGATCGATGTCTAATATAGTGGCCACTATAATAGAGCATAAATACTACTGGGAAAAATTGTGTTTGACCAGATACAATGCTATTTTACAGTAAACAAATTGACAACAAACTTTCAGCATACTTATTTATTTATTTTATTTTTATTTCACCTTTATTTAACCAGGTAAGCCAGTTGAGAACAAGTTCTCATTTACAACTGCGACCTGGACAAGATAAAGCAAAGCAGTGCAATAAAAACAACAGAGTTACATATGGGGTAAAAAAACATAAAGTCAAAAAATACAACAGAAAATATATATACAGTGTGTGCAAATGTAGCAAGTTATGGAGGTAAGGCAATAAATAGGCTATAGTGCAAAATAATTACAATTAGCCAGGTGGAAAGCATGGCCAGCCGTAGCAAAATGCTTGTTGAAATTCTCGATTATTGTAGATTTATCGGTGGTGATAGTGTTTCCAAGCCTCAGTGCAGTGGGCAGCTGGGAGGAAGTGCTCTTATTCTCCATGGACTTTACAGTGTCCCAAAACTTTTTGGAGTTAGTGCTACAGGATGCAAATTTCTGTTTGAAAAAGTTAGCCTTTGCTTTCCTGACTGCTTGTGTATATTGGTTCCTAACTTCCCTGAAAAGTTGCATATCGCGGGGGCTATTCGATGCTAATGCAGTACGCCACAGGATGTTTTTGTGCTGGTCAAGGGCAGTCAAGTCTGAGGAGAACCAGGGGCTATATCTGTTCTTAGTTCTGTATTTTTTGAATGGGGCATGTTTATTTAAGATTGAGAGGAAATTACTTTTAAAAGAACAACCAGGCATCTTCTACTGACGGAATGAGATCTATATCCATCCAGGATACCTGGGCCAGGTCAATTAGGAAGGCCTGCTTGCTAAAGTGTTTTAGGGAGAGTTTGACAGTGATGAGGGGTGGTCGTTTGACCGCGGACCCGTTACGGACGCAGGCAATGAGGCAGTGATCGCTGAGATCCTGGTTGAAGACAGCGGAGGTGTATTTAGAGGGTAAGTTAGTCAGGATGATATCTATGAGGGTACCCATGTTTACGGATTTAGGGTTGTACCTGGTAGGTTCGTTGATAATTTGTGTGAGATTGAGGGCATTCAACAAGCACAGCACTTACACAAATGACTGATGTTTGGCTGAGAGAAATTGATGATAAAAAGATTGTGGGGGCTGTTTTGTTAGACTTCAGTGCTGCTTTTGACATTATCGATCATAGTCTGCTGCTGGAAAAATGTATGTGTTATGGCTTTACTCCACCTGCTATATTGTGGATACAGAGTTATCTGTCTAACAGAACACAGAGGGTGTTCTTTAGTGGAAGCCTCTCCAACATAATCCAGGTAGAATCAGGAATTTCCCAGGGTAGCTGTTTAGACCCATTACTTTTTTCAATCTTTACTAATGACATGCCACTGGCTTTGAGTAAAGCCAGACTCTCTATGTATGCGGATGACTTAACACTATACATGTCAGCTACTACAGCGACTGAAATGACTGCAACACTTAAAGAGTTGCAGTTAGTTTCAGAGTGGGTGGCAAGGAATAAGTTAGTCCTAAATATTTCTAAAACTAAAAGCATTGTATTTGGAACAAATCATTCACTAAACCCTAAACCTCAACTAAATCCTGTAATAAATAATGTGGAAATTGAGCAAGTTGAGTTGACTAAACTGCTTGGAGTAACCCTGGATTGTAAACTGTCATGGTCAAAACATATTGATACAACAGTAGCTAAGATGGGGAGAAGTATGTCCATAATAAAGTGCTGCTCTACCTTCTTAACAGCACTATCAACAAGGCAGGTCCTACAGGCCCTAGTTTTGTCACGCCTGAACTACTGTTCATTCGTGTGGCCAGGTGCCACAAAAAAGGACTTATGAAAATTGCAATTGGCTTAGAACAGGGCAGCACGGCTGGCCCTTGGATGTACACAGAGAGCTAATATAAAAAATATTAATGTCAATCTCTCCTGGCTCAAAGTGGAGGAGAGATTGACTTCATCACTGCTTGTGAGAGGTCTTGACATGTTGACACATTTTACATTTACATTTTAGTCATTTAGCAGACGCTCTCATTTTTCATACTGGCCCCCCGTGGGAATCGAACCCACAACCCTGGCGTTGCGAGCGCCATGCTCTACCAACTGAGCTACACGACATCCATGCATACCCCACAAGACAAGCCACCAGATGTCTCTTCACAGTCCCCAAGTCCAGAACAGACTATAGGAGGCGCACAGTACTACATAGAGACATGACTACATGGAACTCTATTCCACTTCAAGTAACTGATACCAGTGGTAAAATTAGATTTACAAAAAAAGATAAAAAAACACCTTATGGAACTGTGAAGCAACACAAACATAGGCACAGACACATGCATACACACACACACGATAACATACGCACTATACACACACGTACACATTGATTTTGTACTGTAGATATGTGGTAGTGGTGGAGTAGGGGCCTGAGGGCACACAGTGTGTTGTGAAATCTGTGAAATGTATTGTAGTGTTTTTAAAATTGTATGAACTGCCTTAATTTTGCTGGACCCCGGGAAGAGTTGCTGCTGCCAATGGGGATCCATAATAAAGGACATTCAACAATAAATACAAATACAAATACAAATTCCACAAGCAGGTTCTCAATTCACTGGTGGCCACAGAATGGTAACGTGAAGACCGAGGATTTGGTGAGAGCAGTGTAGTCCTTCCTCCTTGCTGGCACATTGTGGAAAAGAATGTGCATGGCCCTCAGAACCTTTTTCAGCTGCCACATGGAGAAGCCACATTTGAAAGTGTTGTGTAGTGTGTTGAGGCCGCAGCTCCCCACAACAACCAGCTAAGCACCACCATATTGTTCAGCGTGCTCTTGCTGCTGGAGCTCAAATAATTTCCTATTGACATTGGGTCCATCCATGAAGATGGACACCAGGCTCCGTACACTGCTGAGATATGAGAATACGATGTATGATAAGCTTAGGCTTCAATGTAAAACATCACCGTCTATACAACACATCACCACTCAAACACTTCACACCTTTAAATTAGGTACCCTACACAACATCATAATATAATATAATTATGGTTTGTTCAAATATCTAATTACACATAATATTTCAAGTAGCCACGTCTACTCTACTGACCAAATTGAGGCAACAAAAGATATTGCATAGCCTTATTGCTATTAATGGCATTTTTGTTAGATTTCTCTATGCTACTGTTTGAATAGATCCTGATACATTACCATAATTAGCTAATGAGCAAAACAATGTGAATGTAACAGTAACAATTAACTAACATTTGCTAATAAATTATATAAATAACATTAACAATAATTAAATCGATTGATTACTTACTTTGAAATGTTGCAGTAAAACTGCGACCCCAGGTACTGTACCTTGACTGAACGTGATCTCCCTCCCAATAGCATACATGCAGGTCCAGTTTACTTTTTGTTGTCTGGTTGAGGCTTTCATCAAACATCAATACAAACGTGCCCTTGTTTACATTGGCGATTAGCTCTTTTTTTATTTAAGGGGCCAATCCAAATTGTGTAATGTAATCGGTCTTGTCCTTCCCGCATGTAAATGTCTTGCCGATTTATGAGTCAGGGAACATCGCCTGAAAGACCTCTCCAACTCCCTCAATGGCATTATAGGGCTGATGCCTCGCCATGGTATTTAGACGCCACAGCACCTCCGCTTTTAGTGTGCCAAACGATTTTCGGAGATCGCTTGATGCTGCCGGTTCCCGGCAACGAAGTTGTTGGAGCAGAGCTAACGTTACTGGCTGTACTTGGGAATGTTGTCTGTGGTACTGAGGTGGAGATGACTGAACAGAACTGAAAATGCGGGTGTTTTGCAGCTTTTCACGTTTATGTATTTTTCACACTGCATATGGGATTCTACAGCTTTAATTCCCATTGTGCTAAGTTTGAAGGACTTCTTGCAAAAGATACAGCGGGCTTCGTGTTGATTCCTTTCAACTGATTTCAACCATGAAGCAAAGTTACTGTTCTCCAAACAGTTCTCATCGAATTTGCACTTTCCCATGGTAGATGCAGGCTAACGTTAACTGACTACCGTAGTTTCGAGTTGACCTCCGTTACCACAACCAATCGCTGCTATTTAGCTAGCTAACAGACAAATGCACAAACAGAGTTGAGAGAAAAGCAGCCAACAGTCATGAGTAGGGCTGTTGCGGTGACCGTATTACCGCCACACCGGCAGTATTGAGTCATGACCGCAGTAAAATTCCACCTGACCTTTGAGTCACGGTAATCTCCCCTTGTGCACTCTGGACATGAGTTGGGAGTACCCAACTCGCTAACAATCATCAAGTCGCTAATGGTCTGGTACTCAGGGCTCTATTGTCTCTCTAACCACTCATTGCAATCGAAAATCACATCAAACACTTATCATCAAAACAGTATGTGCTTTTAATATTCACCTCAATTTGATTGATCATTTTGAAGAAAGAAGTTCAACAACAGTGGAAAACATGGTTGTTGTGGATGTTGTTTCAAAGCCTAACACAACGAAATGGACAGTGCTTTCTAAGGTGATGATTAATTCAAAACACCCTTAGGGATATTAGGGCTTATGTATACGCATTTGAGCCCAAGCCCGTGTAGTATATTAAAATTATGTCTTTGTTAACGGTTTTTCATGAAGAAATGGAAGGTTGATTATTGCTATCAAGAGGGAAGGTTTTAGCGTGACGTCACATATGACAAACAGGAAGTGGGTGGTAAGATACGGGGATTGAACAGTAGAGGGAGCTATTCAACTCTTGGAAGGCTATATAAAGGGGGGAGCAACGACGGAGAGTTAGAATACAGCAAGATTTATTTGGGGTCTGGTTCTCCGGATATTGTGTCCGTACTTACGCTGGAACCTCGTGGTTTGAATAAAGGCCTTTGAACACGATCCAGTCTAAGCAGACTCCTTGATTGACGATAACACCTACGAATAACCTACACTACAAATGGAGGCTCCGCTGAGATATTGATTGCATCGTTGTTGGTCCCTTTCCTGGATTCGCGAGTTGACTACTGGCCAAGCCGGCTCTAAAGGTGAGAGATTACTCACAAAGAAATTTGGCCATTGGTTATCCCGCTGATTCATGAGAGGGCTTTGACGGTGTACAGTTAAAAGTACTTGGGTCATGGTTGATGTGGGGTGTTGTTGTCGATTAGGAGTCTGATAACAAATATTCTAAATTTGGTTGATGGGTAACGGGGAATAATAGCATGTTTAGGACAATGGATTGGTAGAGAATAAAGGTTGGAAGACGTCTGCATAATTAGGGCACCGGGGGATCTGGAAAAGCCCTCGAATCGAGGCGATTCTTTAGGAATGGGCCATAAAATCCTTGCAACGCGTTATGTGGTGTATGGTTAATTCTGGGAATTATTAAGCTGGACGAATTATATGTATGTTATATACTCATCGTATGGTTGACGAACTATAATGCTTGGGGTAACCTCTCTATGATTATCCAGAACTTACGGCAACACAAAGTTAGAAGGAGATATTACTGATAGACAATGATTTGGCCACGGTGCGGGGTGTTCATTTGTATAGCTAGTAGGCCGCAGTTGGCTATCAATCAATTTTCAATCAATTTTATTTTATATAGCCCTTCTTACATCAGCTAATATCTCGAAGTGCTGTACAGAAACCCAGCCTAAAACCCCAAACAGCTAGTAATGCAGGTGTAGAAGCACGGTGGCTAGGAAAAACTCCCTAGAAAGGCGAAAGCCTAGGAAGAAACCTAGAGAGGAACCAGGCTATGAGGGGTGGCCAGTCCTCTTCTGGCTGTGCCGGGTGGAGATTATAACAGAACCATGCCAAGATGTTCAAAAATGTTCATAAGTGACAAGCATGGTCAAATAATAATCAGGAATAAATCTCAGTTGGCTTTTCATAGCCGATCATTAAGAGTTGAAAACAGCAGGTCTGGGACAGGTAGGGGTTCCATAACCGCAGGCAGAACAGTTGAAACTGGAATAGCAGCAAGGCCAGGCGGACTGGGGACAGCAAGGAGTCACCACGGACGGTAGTCCCGACGTATGGTCCTAGGGCTCAGGTCTCTCAGTTGGCTTTTCATAGCCGATCATTAAAGAGTTGAAAACAGCAGGTCTGGGACAGGTAGGGGGTTTCGGAGCCGCAGGCAGAACAGTTGAAACTGGAATAGCAGCAAGGCCAGGCGGACTGGGGACAGCAAGGTGTCATCATGCCCGGTAGTCCTGACGTATGGTCCTAGGGCTCAGGTTCTCAGAGAGAAAGAGAGAACGAGAGAATTGAGAGAGAGCATACTTAAATTCACACAGGACACTGGATAAGACAGGAGAAGTACTCCAGGTATAACCAACTAACCCCAGCCCCCCGACACATAAACTACTGCAGCATAAATACTGGAGGCTGAGACAGGAGCGGTCCGGAGACACTGTGGCCCCATCCGAAGAAACCCCGGACAGGGCCAAACAGGAAGGATATAACCCCACCCACTCCGCCAAAGCACAGCCCCCGCACCACTAGAGGGATATCCCCAACCACCAACTTACAATCCTGAGACAAGGCCGAGTATAGCCCACAGAGGTCTCCACCACAGCACAAACCAAGGGGGGGGCGCCAACCCAGACAGGAAGATCACGTCAGTAACTCAACCCACTCAAGTGACGCACCCCTCCCAGGGACGGCATGAAAGAGCACCAGCAAGCCAGTGACTCAGCCCCTGCAACAGGGTTAGAGGCAGAGAACCCCAGTGGAGAGGGGAACCGGCCCGGCAGAGACAGCAAGGGCTGTTCGTTGCTCCAGCCTTTCCGTTCACCTTCACACTCCTGGGCCAGACTACACTCAATCATATGACCTACTGAAGAGATAAGTCTTCAGTAAAGACTTAAAGGTTGAGACCGAGTCTGCGTCTCTCACATGGGTAGGCAGACTGTTCCATAAAAATGGAGATCTATAGGAGAAAGCCCTGCCTCCCGCTGTTTGCTTAGAAATTCTAGGGACAATTAGGAGGCTCTGCGTCTTGTGACCGTAGCGTACGTATTGGTATGTACGGCAGGACCAACTCGGAAAGATAGGTAGGAGCAAGCCCATGTAACGCTTTATAGGTTAACAGTAAAACCTTGAAATCAGCCCTTGCCTTAACAGGAAGCCAGTGTAGGGAAGCTAGCACTGGAGTAATATGATCAAATTTCTTGGTTCTAGTCAGGATTCTAGCAGCCGTATTTAGCACTAACTGAAGTTTATTTAGTGCTTTATCCGGGTAGCCGGAAAATAGAGCATTGCAGTAGTCTAACCTAGAAGTAACAAATGCATGGATTAATTTTTCTGCATCATTTTTGGACAGAAAATTTCTGATTTTTGCAATGTTACGTAGATGGAAAAAAGCTGTCCTTGAAACAGTCTTGATATGTTCGTCAAAAGAGAGATCAGGGTCAAGAGTAACACCGAGGTCCTTCACAGTTTTATTTGAGACGACTTTACAACCATCTAGATGAATTGTCAGATTTAACAGAAGATCTCTTTGTTTCTTGGGACCTAGAACAAGCATCTCTGTTTTGTCCGAGTTTAAAAGTAAAAAGTTTTCAGCCATCCACTTCCTTATGTCTGAAACACAGGCTTCTAGCGAGGGCAATTTTTGGGGGCTTCACCATGTTTCATTGAAATGTACAGCTGTGTGTCATCCGCATAGCAGTGAAAGTTAACATTATGTTTTCGAATAACATCCCCAAGAGGTAAAATATATAGTGAAAACAATAGTGGTCCTAAAACGGAACCTTGAGGAACACCGAAATGTACAGTTGATTTGTCGGAGGACAGACCATTCACAGAGACAAACTGATATCTTTCCGACAGGTAGGATCTAAACCAGGCCAGAACTTGTCCGTGTAGACCAATTTGGGTTTCCAGTCTCTCCAAAAGAATGTGGTGATCGATGGTGTCAAAGGCAGCACTAAGGTCTAGTAGCACGAGGACAGATGCAGAGCCTCGGTCTGACGCCATTAAAAGGTCATTTACCACCTTCACAAGTGCAGTCTCAGTGCTATGATGGGGTCTAAAACCAGACTGAAGCATTTCCGTATACATTGTTTGTCTTCAGAAAGGCAGTGAAGTTGCTGCGCAACAGCTTTTTCTAAAATTTTTGAGAGGAATGGAAGATTCGATATAGGCCGATAGTTTTTTATATTTTCCGGGTCAAGGTTTGGCTTTTTCAAGAGAGGCTTTATCACTGCCACTTTTAGTGAGTTTGGTACACATCCGGTGGATAGAGAGCTGTTTATTATGTTCAACATAGGAGGGCCAAGCACAGGAAGCAGCTCCTTCAGCAGTTTAGTAGGAATAGGATCCAGTATGCAGCTTGAAGGTTTAGAGGCCATGATTATTTTCATCATTGTGTCAAGAGATATAGTACTAAAACACTTAAGTGTCTCTCCCGATCCCAGGCCCTCGCAGAGCTGTGCAGATCCAGGACAGCTAAGCCCTGGAGGAATACGCAGATTCAAAGAGGAGTCCGTAATTTGCTTTCTAATGGTCATGATCTTTTCCTCAAAGAAGTTCATGAATTTATCACTGCTGAAGTGAAAGCCATCCTCTCTTGGGGAATGCTGCTTTTTAGTTAGCTTTGCAACAGTATCAAAAAGAAATTTTGGATTGTTCTTATTTTCCTCAATTAAGTTGGAAAAGTAGGATGATCGAGCAGCAGTGAGGGCTCTTCGGTACTGCACGGTACTGTCTTTCCAAGCTAGTCGGAAGACTTCCAGTTTGGTGTGGCGCCATTTCCGTTCCAATTTCCTGGAAGCTTGCTTCAAAGCTCGGGTATTTTCTGTATACCAGGGAGCTAGTTTCTTATGACAAATGTTTTTCGTTTTTAGGGGTGCAACTGCATCTAGGGTATTGCGCAAGGTTAAATTGAGTTCCTCAGTTAAGTGGTTAACTGATTTTTGTCCTCTGACATCCTTGGGTAGGCAGAAGGAGTCTGGAAGGGCATCAATGAATTTTTGTGTTGTTTGAGAATTTATAGTACGACTTTTGATGCTCCTTGGTTGGGGTCTGAGCAGATTATTTGTTGCGATTGCAAATGTAATAAAATGGTGGTCCGATAGTCCAGGATTTTGTGGAAAAACATTAAGATCTACAACATTTATTCCATGGGACAAAACTAGGTCCAGAGTATGACTGTGGCAGTGAGTAGGTCCAGAGACATGTTGGACAAAACCCACTGAGTCGATAATGGCTCCGAAAGACTTTTGGAGTGGGTCTGTGGACTTCTCCATGTGAATATTAAAATCACCAAAAATTAGAATATGATCTGCTATGACTACAAGGTCTGATAGGAATTCAGGAAACTCCGAGAGGAACGCTGTATATGGCCCAGGAGGCCTGTAAACAGTAGCTATAAAAAGTGATTGAGTAGGCTGCATAGATTTCATGACTAGAAGCTCAAAAGATGAAAACGCCATTTTTTTTTGTAAATTGAAATTTGCTATCGTAAATGTTAGCAACACCTCCGCCTTTGCGGGATGCACGGGGAATATGGTCACTAGTGTAACCAGGAGGTGAGGCCTCATTTAACACAGCAAATTCATCAGGCTTAAGCCATGTTTCAGTCAGGCCAATCACATCGAGATTATGATCAGTGATTAGTTCATTGACTATGACTGCCTTTGAAGTGAGGGATCTAACATTAAGTAACCCTATTTTGAGATGTGAGGTATCACGATCTCTTTCAATAATGGCAGGAATGGAGGAGGTCTTTATCCTAATAAGATTGCTAGGGTGAACACCGCCATGTTTAGTTTTGCCCAACCTAGGTCGAGGCACAGACACAGTCTCAATGGGTATGGCTGAGCTGACTACACTGACTGTGCTATTGGCAGACTCCACTAAGCTGGCAGGTTGGCTAACAGCCTGCTGCCTGGCCTGCACCCTATTTCACTGTGGGGCTAGAGGCTGAAGCTAAGGCTGGGTTGTTTCAGGCCACGTGGTGCCTCGTGGCTAAGGCTTGATTGTATGGTTCGGGCCACGTGGTACATCGTGGTTAAATGCTAATGCTAATGCTTAAGGCTAAATGCTAACTGGGTTTTGTGTCACAGTGTACCTCAGGCTAATGCTAACTGCTAATGCTAATTGTGTTGCATGCTACATGCTAACGGATATCCTTAGAGATTCCATTGCGATGGATTAAAGTCTCTTAAACTTGTCACTGTCTGTAAGTCAGGTTGTATGTTTTGTGAGCGCTGTTAAATGTTGTTTGACTAGGAGGGGAACGAAAGGTACAGCTGGACTGGTATCCGTTTCGTGGAGGTGAAAATGTGGTTTTGATTGGATGTGCGCATGCGTGTGATTTTACAGGGCGAGAGCTACGACATGCGGTCGTGCTGAGCCCTACGAAACAAAATGGTGGCGTAAGGTCATATGATTGTTTGGGGTTTCCCTTTTAGGGGTTTAATGGCTACCGAAAAGAAAGGTGAACATGACTCTTTTAAAATTGTTAAATTAACGGTTATGTGAACGTTAAACTATTTGTAGAGATGTAGTAAATTTATAAATTGAATATATGTTGACGAAGTATAATGCATTGATTTGAATGACGGATTAAAATAAAATTAAAATGTTTTGAGCGATCTATTTATTCCTGGGGTCAGGTTTTAAAATGTTTTGAGCTATTTATTTCTTCCTGGGTTCAGTTTTGTAGCAAATATGAGTGGGGAATATTGAATGTAATAACTTGGTTAAGTGTATAAACTTTAAATGCTGGTCTGTACCGTTTTCTTCCCTTGTTATATGAGGCTATAGAACGGAGCGAAGGAGAGAGAGGGGGGCTAACGTGTGCGTGACGTGACGTGACGTGACAAGGTGTGACGCAGGCAGAGGATCATTCCAAATCAGGCTAGTGCTTTTTTGTCTACAAAATCTTTCCCTAGGATGTTGGATGCAATGATACTCTCTTACACGCTTGGCAACGGACTGATCAGGGAATAAAAGTTGCAGTTTTGGGTCTCTGTGCATTACTGGGCCTGACTGGGGGATTCGGTTGGAAAGCAGGTACTGACATTATTCTGTGATATTGAAATATTTGGGTTCATATTAAACAATGGTTTATATTGGTGTGGTATTGTTGTAGATTGGAAGTTTTTATTTAAAAGAGAAATTGCGTACAAGAGCGTTACAGCTGAGCTACAGAGGATTTTATTCTGTGATATTAAAATACTTGGGTGCATATTGTTTTATTCTGTGATAGTAAAATACTTGGGTGCATATTGTTTTATTCTGTGATAGTAAAATACTTGGGTGCAGATTAAACAATGGAATTTATTGGGGTGATGGTGTTGTAGATTGGAATTCCATGTTGTTTGGATTGCTGTGGAAGTTGACTACTGGTATTCACTTTCCGGAGGGGTTAAGGTAAGTGGGTCCTAAATTGGTAAAATAGGTGTAGAAATAAAAATTGGTCTTAATTATTCATAATTATTCATGGTTGTTAATTAAAATTTTAATTGAATAATTTAATTGATTTTTTTTAGGGGGGTTTATTTTTGATTAAAATTTTAATATTCATATTTTAATTTGTTTAATTATTCATATTTTTCAAAAAAATTTAATATTCATATTTTTTGGAAAAATTTTAAATTCAGATTTTTAGAATTTTTTTAATATTCATATTTTTTAATATTCATATTTTGAAAAGTTTTTTATTATTCATATTTTAATTTTTTTTTTACTATTCATATTTAAAAAAAATAAAAATAATAATTCTATCGGGTTGTTTAGGTTATATTAATAATTAAAGGGGGGGAAGCCATAGGCTATATAGGCTAAAATAAATAGTTCACAATAAAGAAAGATAAAAGAGGACTTACAATGGGGAGAAAGGATAGCAAGGCTATGAAAGTTATTACACCGGTTAATATAGTCGAACATAGTAATCCTTTAGTTAAGGGTATTGCGAGATTATCCGGCAAATGGAACAAGCGTTGGCGGACATTGAACAACCCTGGCCAGAGGAAGGGACTCTTAATCCGGATGTTATCAACATCATGAAAGTACTTCTGTCAATTTACAAGGCAGATCAGAAGAAGGGAAAACAAAAGGAACGACGTAAAGAGAAGAGACAAAGGGAGCTGGGTGTTCTTAAATTGTTTGAAGATGAAGGACAAAAACTGAGGAAAGATACCAAAGACAGGGGAAGCAAAGGTATGGAGAAAAAGCTAAAGGAAGAGACGTCGACAGAGAAACTGAGGGTAGAGGTCGGTATACCTTTCTCACATACGGATTCGGCGAGAAGACCCCCACCGTATGAGAAGGAAGTTGAGCTTAGGGATGCTTATCCTCAGCTTCCAGTAATCCTCCAACAGGGGGGATTATTACATCAGAGATGAAGATGAACAAATTATAGAGAGAGGACAAGCAGAAACGACCGTAAAAATGCATCCAAGCACCAAAGGTGGAAAGAAAATGAGAAGTCTGAAAACTAAGGGTGGTATGAGGTTAAGTAGGATGGAATTGGAGAAGGACGATGATGATCAGAGTGATTTAGAGGGGATCATGGGTGGATATGATCCGGTCATCAAACGGAGGTTGGCCAGAACGGAGAGAAGGGGTAAGGAAGGTTTGAAGAAGAAGGATACAAGATATTACAGTGCTGAGGAAGATTCGAAGAAGAAGGATACAATATATTCGAAAGTGCTGAGGGAAGCAAAGATGAAGACAGCGATAAAGAGAAGACTGAAGGTGCTGCGTATTCGAAAGGAGTTTCTCCGGCAAAGACTGTTGCAGAAGAAATAGATGGAGATATAGACCAATGCTTATCAGAACTGAAGAGTGCAAGGACTGCAGGAGAAGTAAGAGAGTTACAGGAAGAACTTCAGACGCTGACCATACGGAAGGAGAGACAGCTGAGAAGAGAGTCTGAAAAAGATGAGACAAAATATGCATTAAGGTCAAGGAAAGATAGCACGAGCAAAATGGTACCAGTTATCATTCGAGGTCAAAACTTTGAATATAAGCCGTTGCAAAATACCGATATGTCGAACATACTTGAGAAGCTGCCTATTCTTCAGAATGGGGCCTATCCTTGGATTTCGAAATTGGAGGAAATTACGGTGGGAACACAGTCTGCCATAGGAGACGTTAAGAGACTGTTGGCTAATCTCATTGGGATTCCGGATATGGAAGAAGTCTTCCAGAGGGCTGGACTCATGAGATATGTTGGGACGGCAGTGAACGATCCTGAATTGTTGGCTGCAAGTAGGAATCGTCTGTGGAGAGCATTGAAAGATACATTTCCAACAAATGTGCATCCTGATAATATTCTGATTGACCCACTAGGACAACAAGAAAATCCGAGAGCCTATGTGTCAAGAGTTCATCAAGTGTGGAGAAATATTACTGGAAATGATCCAGATGTGAGTCAAATTGAGCAGTCAATTTTGAGAGCTAAACTGCAAATGGGACTGCCCGCACCAGTAAGAAGCAAACTGGCAGAAGTGGTTGGACTTGGAAGCATGACAAAAGGGGTCTATACAGATCACATAGCTCATCAAGTGGATCTGTACAGGAAGAAGGAACTCAACCAGAAAGAGCAGGACGAAGAAACTCTCCGAAAACTGAATCTAATACAACTGGGAGAGAATAAAAAGGAGAAGAAACAAGCTTTGGTTATGCAGAGTCCGTGTGCACCGAACCAACAAGCGCTGTCACAGCTTCCACCAGAACAGTTCCAACCGCAATTGTACCCAGCCACCAATGGCGGCACCAGTTAATTCATACCCACAGCCAATTTCTGGGCAGACACAGAATTGGAGAGGAAGAGGTAAGCCAGTCTTCCCGCCGTCTCCAGATGTGTGTTATAATTGTGGACAGGTTGGTCACTTTGCCCGTGAGTGTAATTGGTCAGGAGGAGACCTTAGAGGGAATTTCAGAGGAAGATACAGGGGCCAGTCAAAAGCATCGGGAGGACCGGTGAACCCCTACAGGGGTCCGGAGCCAGGATTCTAGAGGTGCCTAGATGATCCGAAAGGGGGGTGTCAGCTGGTAGCGTCAGGATCGGAAAGAGATCCAACAATTGAGGTGAAAATAAACAACCGACCATTGGAAGTAATGGCGGATAGCGGAGCTGCGTTCACCTGTGTGCGACCTGAAGATGCTACACATCTCCCTATGTCCAATCAACTCGTTAGGACAATCGGATTTGAGGGAGTAAAACAGCTGATTCCTCTTACGGAACCAATTGAGCTCTGCTATAAAGATCACAAAATTAAAATACCCATACTGGTATCAGAACATACACCTGTTGCATTATTGGGAAGAGATGCCTTGTGTAAATTGAACTGTACAATCAGATGTACACCAGACGGCTGTCTGATAGAAATGCCAAAGGAAAGGGTTTACCAATTGTCGATGATGACGGAGATGGATTCGTCTTCAGTATTCTGGATTGGAAATCTCAGTGAAGATTTTATGAAGCAGGCTAAGATATGGGAAAGATTTATTGTTGCAAATATGCCGGATGCGAAGCTTCCGGAATATCCATTCCATTGTACGCTTAAGTATTTCAAGAAGGCTGCTCAACCACAATCAGAGGAATGGTTGAGTCATCAATCGAAGAATGTTCAACTTAGCTCAAGTTGCATTATTTTAGGACCACAAGGAGCAGCTATGAAGATAAACACCGATGATTATCTGAATAGAGAATTTGAGATTGAGAAGAGTGTGCCACATGTTACCTTGTTGGTTTCAGAAGGCTATGAGCAAAAGCAAATAGGAGAAATGATGACAGAAGCAGAGAAACTTACTTTCAGACCAACGAAAGAAAATTTGGCGATTTGGAGAAGTGAAGATCAACGATTTCTCAAAATAATGATTTCGGCTCAAGGACAAGGAGAGCCACAGGCTGTAGGAATGACACATGAATCTATTTGCAATATGAAGATTGATTCAGATCCTATGAAAGAGAAGATGTTGCAACAAGTTCCAGAAGGGTTGTGGTCTCAACATAGTACTGATATTGGACTTGTAAAATCAGCTCAACCTGTGAAGGTTGAACTTCGACCAGGAGCCAAACCTCCATGGAAAAATCAATATCCATTGACAGAGGAAGCAATCAAAGGGATTGAACCACAAATTGATGGACTTTCGACAGTAGGGGTTTTAAGGACAACAAAACACCCTCGGAGTAACACGCCTTTGTGGCCTGTAAAAAAACCAGATGGAAGTTATCGGGTAGCTCATGATTTGAGAGCAGTGAATGAAATAGTGATTGACTTTCCAGCAGACGTGCCAGATCCTCATACCTTGTTAGCTCAAGTTCCTCCAGATGCGACACATTTTACAGTACTGGACTTATGTGGAGCATTTTTCAGTGTTCCACTTAGTGTAGAGAGTCAGGATTTATTTGGGTTCACCTATAAGGGACAGTTCTATGAGTACAATAGAATGCCACAGGGGTACCGGCATTCGCCGCATATCTTCAATAAAGTACTGAAGGAAGATTTGGTAGGGATAGATCAGATATTGCAGAGCACTGTCATTCAGTACGTGGATGATATAATGGTTTGCTCACAAAATAAGGAAACATGTCATAGGGACTCAATTAAATTACTACAGGTATTGGCAGAAAAGGGACACAAGGTGTCACAGAAAAAGTTGCAATATTGTCAGGAGAAAGTTGTATATTTAGGTCAAAACATAACTCATGGCCACAGAAACATTTCGGACAAGCAGGTGGAAACTATTCGTAAGGCTCCAAAACCTAGAACAGTCAAAGAAATGATGACATTTCTGGGTATTGCTGGTTATTCCTCCGCTTGGGTAGAGGATTATACTAGTTTGATGGCTCCATTGAGGGCTATGGTGAGGGGTACTGAGAGTGGTCAACTCCATAGCAATCTTTCCTGGACACAGGAAGGCCATGTGGCATTTGAAACTATCAAACAGAGGTTGCAGGAGGCACCTGCACTTGCACTACCAGATTATTCAAAGAACTTTTTGCTATATGTGTCTACTTCTACTGGAGGTAGATATGCATGCGCGGTTCTTTGTCAACCGACAGGCATGGGGGACGAATCCTCAGCCTATTTCCTACTACTCTACTGCTTATTCAGAGGTAGAACTAGGGTTACCACTGTGCTACAGAGCAATGGTGGGGGTGTATTCCATGTATGACAAAGCATCATCGGTCACGATGGGCTACCCCGTGACAATTCTTACCCATCATAGTCTCAGGAATCTTCTGAACTATGGGAAGTATACATTGACTATGCCTAGGCTCAGAGACTATCATAGACTCTTAGAGCAGGAGGATGTCACCCTTGTGAGATGTGATACAGTAAATCCAGCCGAGAGTTTACCAACTTCCGAGGATGGTGAGCCACATGATTGTGTCCAAGAAGCAGAGAGATATTCGAGGCTTCGATCAGATTTACAAGCCTTTCCATTACGTGAGGCAGACCTGGAGTATTGGACTGATGGGTCTTGCTATCGGGTGGGAGATAAGTTATGTGCTGGTTATGCAGTAGTTAGAGGCAGAGGGACGGGATTTGTTGTTGAAAAGGCTGAAGTAATACCACAGCCTGCGTCTGCACAACTTGCTGAACTTGTGGGGCTAACAGAAGCATGTTTGTTAGCGGAAGGTAAGCTTAGTAACCATATACACTGATTCAGCATATGCACATAGTGTATGTCATTTGTTTGGGGCGGTATGGAAAGGTTGAGGGTTCAAGAAATCGGATGGTTCTCCGATACAACATCATGCACAAATAATGAAATTGTTGCATGCTATGATGAAGCCTACAGAGATAGCGATAGCTAAGTGTGCAGCTCACAAGACAGATATGTCAAGAGTGACACAAGGGAACAAAGCTGCTGATGAAGCTGCAAAAGCCGTCGCAGGAGCGGATAAATTGGGGAAAGTTTTTCTGGTCACTCATGTAGTGGACTTGGAAGACAAAATTACGCTTCGAGATGTAATTTTGATGCAAGAAGCCGCTTCTATGATCGACCAACAGTTATGGCTAGACCGAGGAGCGGTCAAAGATGCTACTGGTCTGTGGAGAAACCATGAGGGGTTGATAGTAGCGCCTCTAGACCTTCTAGGTCTGATGATTCAAGAAGCACATGGCTTAGCTCATGTTGCGAGGGGGAGGTTCACAGAAAGATCACAAAGGAATATGGTTTTTGGGCTCCATATTTGTTTGAACAAATTGATTATTTGATAGGAAGATGCACTATCTGTCTTAAAAATAATGTTCGAAGAGGGATACCTGTTCATCCAGGTTACATTCCTACACCCAGGGGTCCTATGCGTGAGTTGGTCATTGACTTTGTTGATATGATACAACCAGTTGATGGGAAAAGATACATGTTGGTGGTTGTAGATAGATTTTCACGATGGACGGAAGCTTGTCCAACCAAGCGTAAGGATGCTCAGTCGGTTGCCAAGTTCTTATGTAAAGAGGTCATAAGCAGGTGGGGATTACCCGATCGAATATCCTCAGACAATGGAAGAGAATTTGTGGATAAATCAGTAAAATTGATGTTGCAAAAATTGGGAATTAAGCAACGTCTTGGAGCAGTTTATCACCCACAAAGTCAGGGGATGTGTGAAAGAATGAACGGTGTCTTGAAGAACCGCATTGTGAAGATTTGTCAACATACAGGTCTAAACTGGATAGCGGCGCTTCCTTTAGCACTAATGGTGTGTCGCTCAAGTGAGTTACGTGATCTACGTATGACACCCCATGAGTTGGTAACAGGAAGAAGGATGCCAACGCCTTGTTTGCGAACAAGCGGAAAGGGTCCAAGCTTGGCCCTGTTGGAAGATGAAATGAGAGCGTACGTTACATATATGGCCAATTTTCATAAAAAGTTGTCCACATATGTTTCTGACAGGCAAAGACAAGAAGAGGTGCAGAAGGCGCCTGAGGAGGATAAGAGGAATACAGTACAACCGGGAGACAAAGTATTCGTAAAGGTATTCAGGAGGAAGTGGTATAACGAACGTCGTGACGGACCATTTGAAGTGGTTCGTAGTACTGGAACAGCTGTCCAGGTTAAGGGGTCTCCTACGTGGTATCATTTGTCACATTGTGTTAAAGCGCCTACAGAAGAGGTGCCACGCGTAGAGAGAGAAGATGGAGATAGGGGAGAACAGGAAGAGGGAGAGATTGTCAATGTTGGGATTAACGTTGATAATGATGACACTTCTGATTATGCCAGAGATGACTATGCAGGGGATGGAAAGGAAGGAGGATTTGGGGAAATTGATTTCCAATACGTCCCAGAAGCAACAGGGAATATTTCAGTGGGATGTGAAGCAGCAGAGATCACCAAGGGCAACTCGGTTAAAGGAGAAGCTAGTGATTCGATTGGACAAAATAGGCCTAGACCAGTTAGGAGAAAAGTCAGACCAAAACGTTACGAAAACTAGGAATGAAGTAACAACAATAACACCAACACGTCAGTCTGTTAGAACAACAGTGGGAAGCAATTTAACTCTTTCAACATTGACAGTTGGTAAAGCCATAAATATAGCGCATTCGATTACAAGGGGATCCAATAGTGTCAGCACCAATGTTAGAACAAAAGACATTAACTAAATCAACTACTTTAATGGTGACTTTGGAAGGATTTGGGGGTACGACGGCAATAACAAATGTAGGAGGTATGATACCGACACCAACAACAACTTTTCTAAAAGTAAACGATGTAACTGAAATGACTCAGCAAATAGTGGTAGAGAACAACATAGGTTCATCTGAAATAGTACAGGATAATATCATGGAAGAACAGGATGGGTTTTTTGGGTTCAACTTAACATCAGAAGATACATCTGATCAATCCCGCTCGGTAGGGAAAAGAGACGCTAAATGGAAAGCATATGGATTTGATTCAGGCGGTTTTGAAAATTAAAGATCAATGGGCAGGGAGAAATCTTTGGTTTCAGCAATTAACTCATGCTGTAAGATCAGTGAGGAATCTTGAGGGTCCATGTCTGTTGAGAATTCCAGCACCAGAGACGTGGGGTTCAATTTTACAGACGATCGCTCAACCATTGGCGGGTGGGTGTCAGGCCTATGCGTTGAGATGGCTGTTGTATCATCAACGAGTATTGACAGACAAAGACATGTCGTTGTCACACCATTTGTATAAGCCTAGTTATAAGTGTTCTTGGTTAAATGAATTTCCCTATGTGAATATGGTGGGTGGTAAAGAAAGTCAGGTGACAGTGATCCCTGAAGCATTTGAGGTGAGAGCAGTGAGAGCTAAAACTTGTATTTGTTCTAATAATACAGATGAGGTAAATGGTATGTTCATGGGAATATCAGATTGTGATGGGTATATGTTGACGTTCGGTAAACACGGACGAAAGGGTAAAGGTGACAAATATAATGTAACTTTTTATGCACCAGGTAGTAAGAAGGGCAGGACTTTGATGGTGATGGATCAATTTTTCCCTATCAATGCAACTATTGGGAATTTTAGAGATATTTGGTGGGTTTGTGGTGATAAAGCATATATATTTTTACCCTATGGATGGAAAGGGTGTTGTTACATGTCCACGTTGAAGCTTCCATATGAGGTTTTTACAATAAGAAGAGGAGTAGCACCGACCCCAGATCAATCTGAAACTACTGTTGAAAATAGGGTTAAACGAGACATGGCTAAATTTACTAATCTTGAAGCCTACCATTGGAGAATAAGTCTGGGAGAGAAGTGGGGACTTGGTCTTTTTCCATGGTATGGTGTAACATTCTTAGCAGATCATATTGATAATATTACATATACGTTGCAGGGCTTTGCAAATGAAACAATAAGAGGGTTTCACCTTCTGTCAAATGCTCAAAGAAGTCACAGACTGACGTTGTTGAAACATGACATGGCTCTTGATTATATTTTGGCAAGACAAGGTGGCTTATGTTTGGCTATGAATCTGACGGGGGATGATTGTTATACTTTGATCCCAGATAGTTCCGATAATATCACAAGTGTTATAGATGCTTTGAAGAATATCAGGGATGCATTTGGAAGATCTGAGAAAGCTGGATGGTCGGCGAAGTCTTGGTTGCAAGATCAGTTAGGCCCAATAGGAGCAGTGATGGTTCAGATTTTAATCGCAGCTCTGATAGCGCTGTGTGTGATGTTTTGCTTTTGTACTTTGTTACTGACCTTTGCAAAAGCTATGATATTAAGATGGGTTGGTGTTGTGATGCCTGGAGACAACACTCAGATGCCGTTGTTGATTGTTCCTGATCTGGACGAAGATGGACGAGGGGGTCTAGATGGACTACTGATGGATAAATATCCTTTTTGATTATTTGATCATTTTACAATTTTTTTTTCAATATTAGTGTGATTTTTAGTATGATTTATGAATCAAGGGGGGGAATGGGTTTATGTGATTCATGCATCATTTATATATCAGTTTTATAGTCTTAGTGGATAGTGATGTTTAATTTGAAAGTGTTTTTTTGGAAAAGATACTGTTTGGTCTTTTCTTTTTCTTCCAGAGGCATTTGGGAGAACATGTGGAGATTGGAATACTCAAACAAAGACAATATGAAGGGACAATATGACTGGAGGAGATGAAACAAGGAGGGTGTGGCCGATTTCATCATTAACAAGTCCATTGGAAGTCGAGACTACGGAGGAGATGAAGTGTAGTGGACTACATTCCAGTGTCTGCAATGAAATATAGACATATTTGATGTGTAATACATAATTGTGTCATATTCTTAGGTATTGATTTTAGTAGAATGATGTTTGATGTTATTGAATGCAGATGAGGATCTTAGATGTTTTTGTTTATTTCGATGGGGGTTTAGGGAAAGGACGTTTAGGCAGGGAGAGATTCCCTTTCAGGTCCTATGGGTTGACCAGCCTGAGAGTGGATGTTTCTGGATAGGATTTTGTTTACAGGGGCTTACATGTGTAGTTAATTGTATTATAGTTTCAAATGTATTTACATGGTTTATGAGGTTATCTGGAGTACCGAGGTGGTTGCCTGGGGCAGAGGGACCGTAAGAGAATTTTACTGTCTTGATTGATGGATGGATATCTGAAAAGATGGCTGCCAGACAGTTTTTCGCTCTTACACTCCATAAAGATTTCTTCATATGTCATAGTAATGTATTCATACTTCATAAACAGTTATTTCATAGAAAGGTATTTACACTCTAGAGAAGAATGTTTTTGGTTTAAGGTTAAAGATACTCAATAAGATAAATTGTTACTGGTCATAATCCTATTGTTGTCGAGACTTTTTAGTTTTGTCTCGAAGGGGGAATATGTAGTATATTAAAATTATGTCTTTGTTAACGGTTTTTCATGAAGAAATGGAAGGTTGATTATTGCTATCAAGAGGGAAGGTTTTAGCGTGACGTCACATATGACAAACAGGAAGTGGGTGGTAAGATACGGGGATTGAACAGTAGAGGGAGCTATTCAACTCTTGGAAGGCTATATAAAGGGGGGAGCAACGACGGAGAGTTAGAATACAGCAAGATTTATTTGGGGTCTGGTTCTCCGGATATTGTGTCCGTACTTACGCTGGAACCTCGTGGTTTGAATAAAGGCCTTTGAACACGATCCAGTCTAAGCAGACTCCTTGATTGACGATAACACCTACGAATAACCTACACTACACCCGAAATAATTAAATACATTGATTTTGCCATTATACAATACATAGTCTACCCCGTATTACGCATGGCAGAAAAACATTAACTAAAGTGATTTAAGGCTGAGACATTACCTTGAGCTACAGAATTTCACCACCATGCATTTCCATCTCCTCCCCCTCCTTCATTCCTTTCTCGAGCGCACAGAGTGGGGGGCTGTCAACAGTTTAATGAAATATGTTTAGTTGTGAAAACATGTTACTATCGATGTTCCCGAACAGATTTCACTTGGTTTCCCAAATTAAGCGCTGGGTAGCTGCAGGAACAGGGTTGGAGAGCCCATGGCATACAGTTTGGGCAGAATATCACCTGTCACGCAGCAAGAGGCTGCATGCTCCTCAAACAGTGGTTGATGTGTGGAGTGAAATTCCTGGAATAGCCTACCCAGCATGAGTGAAAAACAAACCTGTGGTCAAGTGGCCTCTGGATGACATGTCTTTTTTTCCCCTGCCCCTGTTCCTGCCCATTTGATAATGGGCCATTCTAAATCGAAACTAATTTTACATATTAGTAAAGACCAGATTAAATTGAATAGTCTGATGGGTGAAAATATGATTACTTGATGATAGAGCTGCATGTGCAGCCTCAGGCAAGGAACCGAGTGCAAGCTTTTTTTGCGACTTTCTCAAATCATCAATAGCCTATAGTCACATCATGCAGCCCATACAGTTGAAGTCGTAAGTTTACATACACTTAGGTTGGAGTCATTAAAACTGTCCATTTGGAAGACTCATTTGCGACCAAGCTTTAACATCCTGACTGATGTCTTGAGATGTTGCTTCAATATATCCACATAATTTTCCTTCCTCATGATGCCATCTATTTTGTGAAGTGCACCAGTCCCTCCTGCAGCAAAGCAACCCCACAGCATGATGCTGCCACCCCCGTGCTTCACGGTTGGGATGGTGTTCTTCGGCTTGCAAGCCACCCCCTTCTTCCTCCAAACATAACGATGGTCATTATGGCCAAACAGTTCTATTTTTGTTTCATCAGACCAAAGGACATTTCTCCAAAAAGTACGATCTTTGTCCCCATGTGCAGTTGCAAACCGTAGTCTGGCTTTTTTATGGCGGTTTTGGAGCAGTGGCTTCTTCCTTGCTGAGCGGCCTTTCAGGTTATGTCGAAATAGGACTCGTTTTACTGTGGATATAGATACGTTTGTACCTGTTTCCTCCAGCATCTTCACAAGGTCCTTTGCTGTTGTTCTGGGATTGACTTGCACTTTTCGCACCAAAGTACGTTCATCTCTAGGAGACAGAATGCATCTCCTTCCTGAGCGGTATGACAGCTGCGTGGTCCCATGGTGTTTATAGTTGCATACTATTGTTTGTACAGATGAACGTGGTACCTTCAGGAGTTTGGAAATTGCTCCCAAGGATGAACCAGACTTGTGGAGGTCTACAATGTTTTTTCTGAGGTCTTGGCTGATTTATTTGGATTTTCCCATGATGTCAAGTAAAGAGGCACTGAGTTTGAAGGTAGGCCTTGAAATACATCCACAGGTACACCTCCAATTGACTCAAATGATGTCAATTAGCCTATCAGAAGCTTCTAAAGCCATGACATCATTTCCTGGAATTTTCCAAGCTGTTTAAAGGCACAGTCAACTTAGTGTATGTAAACTTCTGACCCACTGGAATTGTGATACAGTGAATTATAAGTGAAATAATCTGTCTGTAAACAATTGTTGGAAAAATTACTTGTGTCATGCACAAAGTAGATGTCCTAACCGACTTGCCAAAACTATAGTTTGTTATCAAGAAATTTGTGGAGTGGTTGAACAACAAGTTTTAATGACTCCAACCTAAGTGTATGTAAACTTCCGACTTCAACTGTACATGGACACACATGCTTTGTTTAATGCCAGTGGCAGGTCATTGGTAAAAATAGAAAAAGATTGAGGGCCTAGAGAGCTGCCCTGTTGTACACCACACTTTACATGTTTGACATTAAGACGTTTCCATTAAAGAAAACCCTTCAGACAATGTGAGTTTTATCAATATATTCGCCTCAATTTACTCAAAAAAATTTGAAATGCTAATCAGCAACAGAGAAGACCTCAGCAAGACTACAAATTCCTGTAGGAAGCTTCTGAACGTTCACCAGCGCAATCAGAGACCTGTGCCCAATCCATGATGAATCCATGTGCTGTATTGAAATGAATTGAACTTTTTACATCCCCTTTCTCTGTCTTGGCTAGCCACAGACTACACTTTAGCTAGCTAGTTAGCAGAGCAATAGATTACAGCTTCACAAGCAGTGTGCAGGCCATAAGGTAAGATTAAACAATATCATTCGATCTTTCTCAAAGCAGAGCTTTATTTGAAAATGTATGCATGAAAGGAGACATCATCATATTTACAAATCTATACAATTGGCCAGAATATGGTTGTTCATTTTTACAAAGCCATACAGATAGCTGTGTTTACCTTTTCTAGAAATTATTTTCAAATTCTGTTTTCAGGCAAAATGTCTATCACTGTTCATTTTCACAAATCTATACAAGAGGGCAGAATATGGAAGTCTATAAAAATGTCTTATTACCAATAACTTGCATCAATGTTTTCAGTAGCCTCTATCAAAAGCTCCTGCTTGCTTGTTGTGAATTATGCTCAGGTGCACATATTTCCAATTCAACCATGAGGCCTTTTTGAAGCAAGTAATGTGTATATCAGTATTGACTTATATGCTGCCCCTGTCTTCATGTTGTTGCTGGACATATCTTTTTTTAAATGTGTGTAGGTCACCTAAATCATCAGAAAAATTGCCCCCCCTGAGAACTTTTTCAGGAGCCGCCACTGCCGCTCAATGAAGAAACTAAAGCCACCACACCAGCTGAGAGTAGGACTAGATTAAGTGACACGTTCAAAGTTCTGTTGATCTTGTTCAAGGTTCCGTTCAACACATGTTTTACTCGTTTAATGTTACCACAGCTTTGATTGCCATTGCTAAGAGAACACTTTAGAACTTTAGTGGTTTTCACGATAGCTGAACAGTGGTAGCCTAATACAGACCAGGGTAGCTGAGTGGGAATTGCCATGCTTTGTTGTTGGGTCTGTTGTAAACAAATTGGAGTTCGGTTTGAAATGGAAACAATAATGAGATTACTACTTTTTCCTGACTTGATGACTGCAATGACAGTAACATTTCCACTCAGCTATTCTTCAAACTGCTGATGTTCTACTCAAAACTGTCCTGTAATCTTTACTTCTTTCTTTATAAACATATAGCCCAACTTCCTTGCTTTTGTACTTGATGTTTCTACTTTTCAAGAGGAATTAGGAGCAAAACCTTCACTCTACTGTTGTTATTGGTACTAGGCTACAATGTTGCACCACTCACCTACTGCTCTGCCAATACTGTTTGAAGGTAGGTAACTGGCACAAGACAATAGGTAAGTGTTGGGAGACAGTATAGCCAAGTGGTGCAAGACAGTAGGAAAGTGATGCAGAAAGCACAAAAGTGACACGAGACAGTAGATAAGTTGCTTACACCAGTAAAAAGTAGAAAGAACAAGTTTTGCTCCTACTCCTGCTGCTGTAGACCCTCGTCTTTCAAAACCCATTAAATGATGCTTCTGTGTATTTCAGATGACATTGCGTGATTCACAGCCAGTTGTGCTAGTTAAAAGCTACTGTTCCTGTATGGCTGGGTGTGGGATATGCAATCATTTGGTTGCATTACTATATCAGACTGCCCATTACTCTGAATGTGGCATGTCTGTCGTCCCTCCTGTACTTTCGTGCACTGAAACAGAGCAGAAGTGGCATAAACCACGAACAATGGTTTGTATCATTTCAATACCAGACAGTTGTGTCACATACATACTAGCATCTCTCCTAATACCATCTCATAAATAAATAGGGAGTGAAGCCAGGACCTGTGGATGCCATGGTTGTAGTGAAGCCCAAAACAGATGCTACTCCGGCAAGCGGAATTAGGTATGCAGAGTCCAATTAAATAGGCAGACTACAATGTGTTGCGAAATAAATGTTATTAATCGCTGTTAGATTCTGGTGTATTTCCTAGTGAACCCTTTACTTTTCCTGATATTGTTATTCCAGATCTACACTTTACAAGGGCTACAGCGGTGAGCTACTAGACCCATCAACCCTCAACCCACTACCTGCCTATGCTGACATGGAACCAGACTCTCTTCCCCTTATCTGCAGAATGAACATCACATCTGACAAACCACTCGTGGACTCCATTTTTGGCAAGATACAAACTGGCAGTATCCTGTCATATCAACACCCACCACCTCCACCTGACAGTGTTGTCATCCATGAGGATGCACCACCGTTCCCAAAAGTGCCACTGGACGGTTACCATTTACAACCAACAGACTGTTCATACGAGATCATGACAGATCAAGAAAAGCTTCACCTCAGTTCTCTGTCTGTGACTTATGTAATTCACTGTCTTTGGGAAAAGTAAAAAAAACTAACAGAAGAATTGCATCTGGCAGACACTGTACATTGCGGCACACAGCAGTGATGGCTGGAAGAGCTGTCATCCCGTTTTTGAAAGGACACTTTCGTACGTTTACACGTCATCGTGTAAAACATAAGTAAAAACATTAACATAAACATTAAGATAAACAACGACGACGAAAATTAACAGTTTCGGATGTTTTTGACAACAAGCATTCAATGCTAGCATACGGTAGCACAGCATTCTACGATAACCGGAAGTTTACATCCATCCTGAGATTTAACCGGAAATACGTCATTCTCGCCTGTGCATATCGCCTATTGGAGGCTGTCATAGCAGCAAAGGGGGGACCAACTCCATATTAATGGCCATGATTTTGTAATGAGATGTTCGACAAGCAGGTGTCTGTCACGATCGTCGGAAGGAGCGGACCAATACGCAGCGCGTGGAGTGAACATGATGACTTTATTTATAAAGCAACCACGTAAAAACAACAAAAGACGATAGTGAAGTCCTAACGTAACAATACACTGAACTTGGAACAATAACCCACAAAAACAAAGGTGAAAACTGACAGTTTAAATATGGCTCCCAATCAGAGATAACGAGCCGACAGCTGACACTCGTTACCTCCGATTGGGAGTCATTGACTACAACATACAATACCTAGAAAACCAACCCACAGACCTGCAAACATAGAAATACACCCGACAGAACTACCAACATAGAAAAACACCCAAATCCCCAACAAAACAACATACACTCTAGCTCACATACAAAAGTCCTAGAGCCAGAGTGTCACAGTGTCCACATACAGTGGGGAGAACAAGTATTTGATACACTGCCGATTTTGCAGGTTTTCCTACTTACAAAGCATGTAGAGGTCTGTCATTTTTATCATAGGTACACTTCAACTCTGAGAGACGGAATCTAAAACAAAAATCCAGAAAATCACATTGTATGATTTTAAAGTAATTAATTTGCATTTTATTGCATGACATAAGTATTTGATCACCTACCAACCAGTAAGAATTCCGGTTCTCACAGACCTGTTAGTTTTTCTTTAAGAAGCCCTCCTGTTCTCCACTCATTACCTGTATTAACTGCACCTGTTTGAACTCGTTACCTGTATAAAAGACACCTGTCCACACACTCAATCAAACAGACTCCAACCTCTCCACAATGGCCAAGACCAGAGAGCTGTGTAAGGACATCAGGGATACAATTGTAGACCTGCACAAGGCTGGGATGGGCTACAGGACAATAGGCAAGCAGCTTGGTGAGAAGGCAACAACTGTTGGCGCAATTATTAGAAAATGGAAGAAGTTCAAGATGACGGTCAATCACCCTCGGTCTGGGGCTCAATGCAAGATCTCACCTCGTGGGGCATCAATGATCATGAGGAAGGTGAGGGATCAGCCCAGAACTACACGGCAGGACCTGGTCAATGACCTGAAGAGAGCTGGGACCACAGTCTCAAAGAAAACCATTAGTAACACACTACGCCGTCATGGATTAAAATCCTGCAGTGCACGCAAGGTCCCCCTGCTCAAGCCAGCGCATGTCCAGGCCCGTCTGAAGTTTGCCAATGACCATCTGGATGATCCACAGGAGGAATGGGAGAAGGTCATGTGGTCTGATGAGACAAAAATATAGCTTTTTGGTCTAAACTCCACTCGCCGTGTTTGGAGGAAGAAGGATGAGTACAACCCCAAGAACACCATCCCAACCGTGAAGCATGGAGGTGGAAACATCATTCTTTGGGGATGCTTTTCTGCAAAGGGGACAGGACGACTGCACCATATTGAGGGGAGGATGGATGGGGCCATATATCGCGAGATCTTGGCCAACAACCTCCTTCCCTCTTTAAGAGCATTGAAGATGGGTCGTGGCTGGGTCTTCCAGCATGACAACGACCCGAAACACACAGCCAGGGCAACTAAGGAGTGGCTCCGTAAGAAGCATCTCAAGGTCCTGGAGGGGCCTAGCCAGTCTCCAGACCTGAACCCAATAGAAAATATTTGGAGGGAGCTGAAAGTCCGTATTGCCCAGCGACAGCCCCAAAACCTGAAGGATATGGAGAAGGTCTGTATGGAGTGGGCCAAAATCCCTGCTGCAGTGTGTGCAAACCTGGTCAAGACCTACAGGAAACGTATGATCTCTGTAATTGCAAACAAAGGTTTCTGTACCAAATATTAAGTTCTGCTTTTCTGATGTATCAAATACTTATGTCATGCAATAAAATGCAAATTAATTACTTAAAAATCATACAATGTGATTTTCTGGATTTTTTAGATTCCATCTCTCACAGTTGAAGTGTACCTATGATAAAAATTACAGAGCTCTACATGCTTTGTAAGTAGGAAAACCTGCAAAATCGGCAGTGTATCAAATACTTGTTCTCCCCACTGTATATATATATACATATGAAATGTGTAAAACAGTATGTAAACATTATTAAAGTGACCAGTGTTCCATTAATAAAGTGACCAGTGATTCCATGTCTATGTACATTGGGCAGCAGCCTCTAAGGTGCAGGGTTGAGTAACCGGGTGGTAGCCGGCTAGTGACAGTCTGATGGCCTTGAGATAGAAGCTGTTTTGCAGTCTCTCGGTCCCAGCTTTGATGCACCTGTACTAACCTTGCCTTCTGGATGATAAAAGGGTGAACAGGCCGTGGCCTGGGTGATTGATGTCCTTGATGATCATTTTGGCCTTCCTTTGACATTGGGTGCTGTAGGTGTCCTGGAGAGCAGTCAGTGTGCCTCCAGTGATGCGTTGGGCAGACCGCACCACCGTCTGGAGAGCCCTGCGGTTGCGGGCGGTGCAGTTGCCTAACCAGGCGGTGATACAGCCCGACAGGATCCTCTCAATGGTGCATCTGTAAAAGTTTGTGAGGGTCTTAGAGGCCAAGCCAAATTTCTTCAGCCTCCTAAGGTTGAAGAGGCTCTGTTGCGCCTTCTTCACCACATTGTCTGTGTGGGTGGACCATTTCAGATTTCAGATCAGTGATATGTACGCCGAGGAACATGAAGCTTATCACCATCTCCAATGTGGTCCCATGGATGTGGATGGGGACGTGCTCCCTCTGCTGTCTCCTGAAGTCAACGACCAGCTCCTTCATTTTGTTGACATTGACGGAGAGGTTATTTTCCTGGCACCACTCTGCCAGGGCCCTCACCTCCTCGCTGTAGGCTGTTTCGTCATTGTTGGTAATCAGGCCTACTACTGTTGTGTCATCTGTAAACTTGGTGATTGAATTGGAGGCGTGCGTGGCCACGCAGTCATGGGTGAACAGGGAGTACAGGAGGGAGCTAAGTACACACCCTTGTGGGGCCTCTGCGTTGAGGATCAGTGTAGTGGTGTTGTTTCCTACCTTCACCACCTGGGGGTGGCCCGTCAGGAAGTCCAGGACCCAGTTGCACAGGGCGGGGTTCAGACCCAGGGCCCCAAGCTTAATGATGAGCTTGGAGGGTACTTTGGTGTTGAAGGCTGAGCTGTAGTCAATGAACAGCATTCTAACATAGGTATTCCTCTTATCCAGATGGGATAGGGCAGTGCAATGGCGATTGCATCGTCTGTGGATCTATTGGGGAGGTAGCTAAATGAAGTTGGTCTAGGGTGATAGGTAAGGTGGAGGTTATATGATCCTTAACTAGCCTCTCAAAGCACTTCATGATGACAGAAGTGAGTGCTGTGAGGCGATAGTCATTTAGTTCAGTTACTTTTGCTTTCTTGGGTTAAGAGACAATGGTGGACATCTTGAAGCAAGTGGGGACAGCAGACTGGGATAGGGAGAGATATTCCCCGTCACCTTGCCGTGGTTAAATGCGATGGTTCGCGCTTTCAGTTTTGCGCGAATGCTGCCATCTATCCACGGTTTTTGGTTTGGGTAGGTTTTAATAGTCACAGTGGGAACAACATCCCCTATACACTTCCTGATGAACTCAGTCACTGTGTCAGTGTATATGTCAATGTTATTCTCAGAGGCAACCTGGAACATATCCCAATCCGCGTGATCAAAACAATCTTGATGCATGGATTCCAATTGGTCAGACCTGCGTTAAATAGACCTTATCATGGGTACTTCTTGTTAGAGCTTCTGCCTATAGGAAGGAAGGAGCAGAATTGATTCGTGATCTGATTTGCCAAAGGGAGGGTGGCGGAGGGCCTTGTAGCCATCCCGGAAGGGAGAGTAACAATGGTTGAGAGTTGTTGAAGCGCAAGTACTACAGGCAATGTGCTGATAGAACTTCAGTAGCATTTTCCTCACATTTGCTTTGTTAAAGTCCCCAGCTACAATAATTGCGGCCTCGGGATATGTGGTTTGTAGTTTGCACAAAGTCTAGTTTAGTTCCTTGAGGGCCGTCGTGGTATCGGGTTGAGGGGGAATATACACGGCTGTGACTATAACTGAAGAAAATTATCTTGGGAGGTAATACGGTCGGCATTTAATTGTGAGGTATTCTAGGTCGGGTGAACAAAAGGACTTCAATTCCTGTACGTTATCACAATCACCCAATGAGTAGTTAATCATGAAACATACACCTCTGCCTTTCTTCTTTCCAGAGAGTCTTTATTCCTGTCTGTGCGATGTACTGAGAACCCAGCTGGCTGTATGGACGGGACAGTATATCCGGAGAGAGCCATGATTCCATGAAACAAAGTATGTTACAGTCCCTGATGTTTCTCTGGAAGGAGATCCTCGCCCTGAGCTCGTCTACTTTATTGTCCAGAGAATGAACATTAGCGAGTAATATACTCGGAAGCGGTGGATGGTGTGCACGCCTCCTGAGTCGGACTAGAAGTCCACTCCGAATACCTCTTCTCCGCCGGTGGCATCTTGGAGCAGCCTCTGGGATAAGTTCAATGCCTTGGTGGGTACGAACAAAGGATCCAATTCGGGAAAGTCGTATTTCTGGTCGGAATGCTGTTTAGTTACCGCCGCGCTGATATCCAAAAGTTATTTCAGGCTGTATGTACTAACACAAAAAAAGGTTCTGGGCTAATAATTAAAGAAATAACACAAACAAACAAAAATACTGCAAAGTTGCTTAGGAGCTAGAAGCAGAGCTGCCATGTCTGTCGGCGCCATCTTACTCTACCAAGTAGAGTTGGATAGGACACAACCTATGAAAATCACCTGGACTGCTTAACTAGAGTGAAAGCAAGAGAGAATACATCTAAAGCTGGGTGTACACTACACGACTTTCAAAATCCTAACATCGCTGAGCCTCTCACATTAAACTACTGTCTCTCCTGTAGTTTTTTTGTCTTGCCAACGTAGTGGTGTGCACACTAAACGACGTGGCACAGACGGGGGTCACACACTACAAGATTCTTCACTTGGTCGTGAGGATTCTCGATACCACGCTGTCTCGCAAAAACAATTATGTGATGATGTGATTAGATTTAATGTAGCTACAACGAGTTGTGTCTCAAAGCAGCCTCATAAACGTTTTCAGTCAGACATTCACGCTTGCCATACGGAGTTGAAATATCTAGCCAACATTTTGAATAGAATAACATGGCTTGTGAACTTCAGAGCAGTAACGATTTGACGCTTTGGTTAAAGGCAAGTACAAACACATACTAGTAGTAGTCATCGCTCCTGCTGGAGAGTCTACACATTCTGGGTGATGCAAAACAACGTCATCATCTCATTGGCTTCTTCTCTGGCGAGCTCTCATTGGCTATTGCTGATCACCGTTCTCAAAACTTGCCGTTGCACATCTCACACTAAAAGAGCATTGCAGATTTTGTGCCGACATGTTTGGAAAATATCGGGACGTCTGGGACTACTCAAAGACGAGATCGGTAGCCCTCAGATTGCGTCTCTGACCCGCTCACATTAAACGAATGTCGGTGACGGCCGCGCAACCCTTTGTAGGCAACGACATGGGGATTTTGTCTCCAATCTCAAAAACTTGTCTGGGACAACTAAATCGTGGCCAAAATCGTTTAGTGTACACCCGGCTTAAGGATGGGAGAGACCTCACTTCCATCCTTGCTGAGGGTGATATTGATCATGCCCTGCTTGTCGTGCGGTGAGCCTAATGTGCCACATGTCACGCCTCATGTCTGAAACATCGAAATTGCTATGCATTTTCAAATTCAATGTTTTACACAATATTGTATCATATTTGATGAGTGAGTAACTGACCTGTTCGTCCACAGGCTCGATGTGCTGTAGTCTCTACAACTGGACGCTTGCGCTCGGATCACTCATGCTGTCACGGTCATTTAAGGACGGGTCAGACCAAGGCGCAGCGTGATATGCATACATGTTTATTTACAACGAATAAACACACGACAAAACAACAAACCAAACGTGAAGTCCAAAGGCTAAACACAAAACTAGCCTAAACACGGAACAAGATCCCACAACCCATGAATGCCAATAGGCTGCCTAAGTATGCTCCCCAATCAGAGACAACGAGAGACAGCTGCCTCTGATTGGGAAACACACCCGGCCAAACATAGATCTACACATACTAGATAGAAAACATAGAACTACTGACATAGAACATTCACACCCTGACTCAACATATAAGAGCCCCCTGAGTCAGGGCGTGACCCCCCCAAAGGTGTGGACTCCGACCGCACAACCTTTACATAACAGGGTAGGGGCCGGGTGGGTATTCTGCCTCGGAGGCGGATCCGGCTCCGGGCGTGACGACCACATACTCTCCGCCTCCCCGTTGCGCCCCTGGTCTGGTCTGGACCTCAGCGCGCTGCTTCCCCTCTCCTTCCTCGCACGATACTCCAAGCCCTGTCTGGACCCTGGTGTGGGAGACCCCGAACCTGGAGAGGGGCTGACGTCTGGGTCTGGACTGGAGCCGCTGACCGGAGCTGGACCAGGCACCGGTGGAGCGGACTGCTCAGGCTCCGGAGTGGAGCCGCTGACCGGAGCTGGACTAGGCACCGGTGGAGCGGACTGCTCTGGCTCTGGAGTGGAGCAGCTGACCGGAGCTGGATCAGGCACCGGTGGAGCGGACTGCTCTGACTCCGGAGTGGAGCCGCTGACCGGAGCTGAACTGGACCCCGTCGGAGCGGGCACTGGCCGTGCCGGACTGGACACACGCACCACTGGTCTGGTGCGAGGAGCAGGCACGGGCCGGACCGGACTAGGAACACGCACCACTGGCTTGGTGCGAGGAGCAGGAATGGGCCAGGGCCGGACTGGCGACACGCACCACTGGCTTGGTGCGAGGAGCAGGAACAGGCCGGGCCGGACTGGGAACACGCACCACTGGCTTGGCGTGGGGAGCAGGAACAGGCCGGACTGGCGACACGCACCACTGGCTTGGTGCGGGGAGCAGGCACGGGCCGGGCCGGACTGGGGACACGCACCACTTGCTTGGTGCGGGGAGCAGGAACGGGGCGGGCCAGGCTGTGGAGGCGGACTGGAGGTCTGGAGCGGAGAGCTGGCACAACCCGTCCTGGCTGGATGCCTACTTCCGCACAGTATGTGTGAGGCATTAGCACAGGACGCACTGGGCTGTGCACGCGCACTGGCGATACAGTACGTAGAACCGGCGCAGGATATGCGGGACCGAGGAGGCGTACTGGAGACCAGGAGCGTTGAGCCGGCACACCCCGTCCTGGCTGGATGCCCATCTTCGCACGGCACGTGCGTGGTGCTAGCACAGGACGTACAGGACTGTGCCGGCGCACTGGCGACACAGTACGTAGCTCCGCATAACACGGAGCCTGCCCAGTCACACGCTTCCTCGCGTGAGTACGGGAAGTTGGCTCTGCTCTAAAACTAGGCTGCGCCAACCACCCCGTGTGCCCCCCCCAATTATCTGGAATGCTCAACTAGATGATCAGGACAGTCTAGGGCAGGGTTGCCCAACCCTGTTCCTGGAGAGCTACCCTCCTGTAGGTTTTCTCTCCAACCACAGGTGTTACTAACCTGATTCATCTTATCAACCTGCTAATTATTAGAATCAGGTGTGCTAGATTAGGGTTGGAGCAAAAACCTACAGGACGGTAGCTCTCCCAGGAACAGGGTTGGGCAGTCCTGGTCTAGGGTACTATTTGCCCGAAGAGGTGAAGTATTGCGATGAGCTATGCGACTGTACTTCTGATTATAATTCTCAAGACGGAGGTTAAAACCCTCAGCCATGAGGTCACTGAGGAGGACCAACAGTGATAGGGGGATCGTCTGAAAGGGACTGACATGTAGGGATGTAACATAAGGATTTTGGGCACTGGCTAGCAGACCACGATTTCTACTAGCCCGGGTCACATTCATTTCCTAAATCTGTGGCATGCGATGTTTGCAAAGGCTAAATTTCACTGCTGTGTCAGGCTAGTCTGGCACATTCTCTACTAGCCATTTCACTGCTGTGTCAGGCTAGTTTGGCACATTGTCTACTAGCCCAGTCTGAAAAGTACTAGCCTCGGGCTAGCTTAATTTCCATCGCTGCTGACATGTGTAACTGACTTCACAGGTCATTTGATTAGTCATGTACAATAGATGCACTTGTGGAACAAAACCATTTGTGTTTTCTATGGGAAAACATTAAGCCCACTAGTCCTTTGTGAGCTAGCTAGCCAGCTAGTTAACGTTAGCTCACCGTTCGTGCAGTCACACTTTTCCCCAGACCCCACGGATGGTGACATGCTAGCTAGTCCACCAGGGCAGGGATATTTAACGTTAGCTAGTTAGCGCTAATTGCTGACGTTAGGCACATTCACTAGCATGTCACTGCTTGTCGGGAAAGTCAGACTACACCACGGTGAGATACAGTACAACATTAGCTAGCTAACGTTAGATATTGTAGCCAACTAGCCCAGTGCTCTTTTTTAAAGGAACTCAGTCTGGCTTTAAACTTACTCTTGAAAGTTGTAATAGCAGAATGAATTGTAGAATGTCTAAATTGGGTAGTGCATCATCAGTTCCTCTTGTCATGTTAGTCATTGCATGCCTTAGAGAGCTATTTATAACTTGTCAGAAATGTCCAGATCAACTAGCCCATTTCAGCTAACGTTTTTTTATTTAGGTTTTTTAGCCCATAGATATTGTTGTAATTTTTTTAATCACATGAATACACATTAGACATGGCAAAATGAAGGAAATAAGCTTTAAAACCTACAAAATTCTCTCCACCAACAAGAGGGGTGTGAACAGTTTGTGTCATGAACAGTGCTTGTTCCCATAGAAATAGACGTGGCACGTGCGCAGGTGGGGTGTGGAATGTTCCCCAATGCTGCCCGAGTGAAAAAAGTTTGGGAACCCCTGAACTAGCCAACCAAGGTACCTAACTAGCTAGCCCACCAGGCGATATTTAGCTAGCTATACCCCTGCCTTGGTGGGCTAATGTTAGTTAGCATGTCACCACGTGAAAAAGTATGACTACACAAACCGTGAGCTATCGTTAACTAGCTGGCTAGCTCACAAAGGACTTTCAGTGGTAGGGTTAGGGGAAAATAATTAAATTAAATATATTTAAAAATATGTATATTTAAAATGATATATACTGAACAAAAATATAAACGCAACATGTAAAGTGTTGGTCCCATGTTTCATGAGCTTATTTCTCTCAATTGTTTTGCACAAATTAGTTTACATCCCTGTTAGTGTGCATTTCTCCTTTGCCAAGATAATTCATCCACCTGACAGGTGTGGCATATCAAGAAGCTAATTAAACAGAATGATCATTACACAGGTGCACCTTGTGCTGGGCACAATAAAAGGCCAGTCTAAAATGTGCAGTTTTGTCACACAACACAATGCCACAGATGCCTAAAGTTTTGAGGGAGCGTGCTGTTGGCAAATGTAATATTAATTTCTCTACCATTAGCCGCCTACAACATTGTTTTAGAGAATTTGTCGGTACGTCCAACCTGCCTCACAACCGCAGACCACATGTAACCACGCCAGCCCAGGACTTCCACATCTGGCTTCTTCACCTGCGTGATCGTCTGGGGAGGAGGAGGAGGTGAGGGGAGTGGAGAGGGGGAGTATTTCTGTCTGTAATAAAGCCCTTTAGTGGGGAAAAACTAATTCTGATTGGCTAGGCCTACTCACCAGTGGGTGGGCCTGGCTCCCGTGGGTGGGCCTATGCCCTCCAATGGCTGTGCCACTGCCCAGTCATGTGAAATCCATAAATTAGGGTCTAATGAATTTATTTCAATTGACTGATTTCTTTTTATAACTCAGTAAAACCTTTGAAATTGTTGCATGTTGCGTTTATATTTTTGTTCAGTATATGTATATATTGGCAAAAATATATATGGGATTGAAAATGATGCAGACAATTACATTGATAGAAGCCAGAATCTATTTGCAATATCAAAGCTGATTCACCCCCCCTCCAAAAAAAGTCACAACAGTCATTATGCTAGCCTATGCTGGTTTTCTTTTTACTTGTCGTCATTAAACAATAAAATGCACGTGGTCATCGGAGTAGTGGTTACAATCAGGTACATAGCACAGAACCATCCTTGCTTTTGATCGACGGATATACCTAAGGTTAGTTAGTTAGCTACAAAGGCCAGGGTAATTAAAATAATTATAGTAATTAAAAAATGCTATGGTAGCTAGCTAGGTAATTAGAAAAATGCTAAACAAGAATATACACGCAAAATACACGATATCAATTATTTACACGAGAAACTAAAAAGGCTATAATATCTACTTGCTAGGTGACTTGCTACTTGTCGATGAGAGTTTGCATGGAGAAATTTTGAGTTTTTTTCCGATCCTGGGCCTTGAGTGATTACGTCAAAGCTTGCGACAGGATGTGTAGTTCTGTATCATAGCTACATTATCGGCTAATTAGCATTTCATTTTTAGGGGGTAGTTACAGGCGAATATATTGATAAAAGTTACCTTGTCCGAGAGAGATTTGCACGGTTATCAAAACGTCACGCCAGGGTAAGCCTACACGAAACACAGACCTTATATGAAGTATTTCTAAAATCCCCTACGGAAAAATGAATGGTGTAAAAACGATTGGAACCATTTCCCAGTTTTACTGCTAGGTTTTTGTGGTACTCAATCCGGAATTTCCAGACAAAAAATCTCAATGTTGTCATAACCTAATGCAGGGGTTCCCAAACTATTTTTGTCCACGACCCCATTTTGATATCTGAAAATTCTCACGACCCCAACCATGTGAAGAAAATTGTAATTAATAGACAGTGTTTACTTTTTTATTTGGGGCTATGACAGTCAATTGCAAATTAGTCTGACATAATGTCTCTTATCTCACCACCACTAATGAGATGGGTGTGGCTTGATGCATGTAGCGTCGGAGCTTCTCAAAGTCAGGGGGCGTGGTCAACAGTGCACACCTCATCTATGCTGTCACATCCAACCTGGATCAATGTTTGTTTTTAATGCAGATGAGAGCACTGCTGAATCCAGCTTCACACAGATATGAGCTGGTGAAGGGTACCATGAGTTTTAATGCTCTTAGGTAGACGGCAGGGTATTCCCTTTGAGTCAGGAACCAAAACTCCTAGTGAACTGTGAATGCGTTCTCTGCAGCATTCGGTGACATGACAGCTCGAAAGGCCGCACTTATCAGTTGACCCCACATGGGGTCGCGACCCCAGGTTTGGGAACCACTGCCCTAAAGGCATTAGCTATGGGAGCTAAAATTTGTCATTTAGTTATCAGGCAAGGTTACTCCTCATGCAAGCCATCATGCAAACCAGTTTTATGTTTTAAACCTCTTATTTTGTTAATTTCTTTTTAACAAGCTACTAGTTATTATTTATCACAATTTTGGTTCAAAGTGTCCATCACTGGACACAGTGGACAGGCAGTAAACCTAACTACTTTAAAAGTGTCCAGGTTTTTCCTGGCCACCTCTATTGTCCTTCCCACCTCTATTGTCCTTCCCTTATCAGCGGGTATATGTGATAAAAGGCACCTGATAGTCTAACTCAGAAATCACCCTGTTCAAAGGTCAGAGCTGTAAAGCACATTATCCTTAATGTTCCAACTGTAGGCCTCCATGGCAGACAATCAGTGGTACAGTGCCTTCAGAAAGTATTCACACCCCTTGACTTTTTGCACACTTTGTTGTTACAGCCTGAATTTAAAATGGATTAAATTGAGATTTGTTTGTCACTGGCCTCCACACAATACCCCATAATGTCAAAGTGGAATTATGTTTTTTGAAATGTTTACAAATTAATTTAAAATGAAAAGCTGAAATGTCTTAAGTCAATAACTATTCAACCCCTTTGTTATTTCAAGCCTAAATAAGTTCAGGAGTAAACATTTGCTTAACAAGTCACATAATTGCATGGACTCTGTAACCCACACATACAATTATCTGTAAGGTCCCTCAGTCGAGCAGTGAATTTGAAACACAGATTCAACGACAAAGACCAGGGAGGTTTTCTAATGCCCCACAAAGAACGGCACTTATTGGTAATTGGTAAAAATTAAAAAGCAGATATTGAATATCACTTTTGAACATGGTGAAGTTATTAATTACACTTAGGATGGTGTATCAATACACCCAGTCACTACAAAGATACAGGCGTACTTCCTAACTCAGTTGCCGGTGAGGAAGGAAACCACTCAGGGATTTCACCATGAGGCCAATGGTTACTTTGAAACAGTTACTGAGTCTAACGGTTGTGATAGGAGAAAACTGAGGATGGATCGACAACATTGTAGTTACTCCTCAATACTAACCTAATTGACAGAGTGAAAAGAAGGAAGCCTGTACACAATATTCCAAAACATGCATCCTGTTTGCAACAAGGCACTAATGTAATACTGCAGAAAATGTGGCAAAGCAATTAACTTTTTGTCCTGAATGCAAAGTGTTATGTTTGGGGCAAATCCAATACAACACATTACTGAGTACCACTCTCCATATTTTCAAGCATAGTGGTGGCTGCATCATGTTATTGATATTCTTGTTATCGTTAAGGACTGGGGAGATTTTCAGGATAAAAAAGAAACGGAATGGAGCTGAGCACAGGCAAAATCTGAGAGGAAAACCTGCTTTCCACCAGACACTGGGAGATGAATTCACCTTTCAGAGGGACAATAACCTAAAACACAAAGCCAAATCTACACTGGAGTTGCTTACCAAGAAGACAGTGAATGTTCCTGAGTGGCCGAGTTGCAGTTTTGACTTAAATCTACCTCAAAATCTATGGCAAGACCTGAAAATGGTTATCTAGCAATGATCAACAACCAAATTAGTAGTACTGAAAGCATAAGCTACAGCTAGCTAGCACTGCAGTGTATAAAATGTGGTGAGTAGTTGACTCAAAGAGAGAGAAAGACAAAAGATGAACAGTTTTGAACAAATTAATTTCTTCCAAAATGAAGGAGAAGCAAGAGAGAAATTAGAGAGAGAGAGAGATTTAATCTTTTTTTTTCACTTTCAGTTTCACTTACTTAGCTAGCAAATGCAGCTAGCTAGTTTAACCTACTGAAACACCCTGCACAAACAGAGGGATGCTATGTTAGCTAGCTGGCTATGACTTTCCAACACAACACTGGAACTCTTCCAAGTCAAGGTTAGCTTTTGGTATTACTCATTTATTGCCACCGGGGCCACCCAGTGTAACTGCTTACTGACTGTACACTAACGTTACTGCATGATTGTAGCGAGTTTACTAACGCATTAGTTCTATTAGCTATGCTGACTATGACGTTACTTTAGCTAATATGGTGACAACGATGTAGGCTGTGTGTCACATACAGCTGATGTGTTGTGCATTGAAGTCCACAAGCGAAGGGAAGAGGTAAGAGGAGGAGAGCGCATAGATGCTAGAAGGAATACAACATGGCTGCTATGAAAGTGAACTGTGTTTACTCGTGATCAGGGGTGTATTCATTCCGTGTATATTTATAAATATAGATTACGTTTTTTTGTATTTTTTTTTATCCATTTTGAATGGACTCTATAAGGTGTCGAAAGTGTTCCATAGGGATGCTGGCCCATGTTGACTCCAATGCTTCCCACAGTTGTCAAGTTGTCTGGATGTCCTTTGGCTGGTGGACCATTCTTGATACGCACGGGAAACTGATGAGTGTGAAAAACCCAGCAGCGTTGCAGTTCTTGACACAAACCAGTGCGCCTGGCACGTACTACCATACCCCGTTCAAAGGCAATTCAATATTTTGTCTTGCCCATTCACCTTCTGAATGGCACACATACACAATCCCTGTCTCAATTGTCTCAAGGCTTAGAAATCCGTCTTTAACCGGTCTCATCCCTTTCATCTAAACTGATTGAAGTGGATTTAGCAAGTCACATCAATAAGGGATCATTGCTTTCACCTGTATTCACCTGGTCAGTCTGTCATGGAAAGAGCAGGTGTTCTTAATGTTTTTCACGCTCAGTGTGTATGTAAATGTGTGTGTGTGTGCGTGTGTGTGTGTGTATTTTCTTTATTTGTACTCTTTTCTACATTGTGGAAAAATAGTGAAGATATCAAAACTATGAAATAACACTTATGGAATCATGTAGTAACCAAGAAAGTGTTAAACATGTCACGGTTTCGGCCGAGGCTGCCTCTCTCCCTTGTTCGGGCAGGCTTCGGCGTTCGTCGTCTCCGGAATTCTAGCTGCCACCGATTGATGTTTTATGTTCGTTTGCTTTTGTCTGTTTGTTTCTACACCTGTTTCTGTTTTGTAGTAATTAGTGTCCTATAAGTTTCTCGTTGTGTTTGTCTTGTGTTGTGTGTGATTGTTACCGTCAGTCTGTGTATTGCTCGGTTGAGCGTTATTTTCTCCACTGTTTGCTGGAGCGTTCGTTGCACTTGTGTGTGCACTTATTTCATCCTGACGCACCTGTTTGTGCGCATTGTCTTTTCGCCTTCGTGCGTATTTTGCTGTCAGGCTTATTTCGTCCTGTTGCCTGTGTTTAGGCAGGAATACAGCTTTTTGGAATTCAGTCTGCTTCCTGCGTTTGATTCCTACACCACACCTACAACACGACCTGACAGAATCACACACCACACAGTATGGAATCAGCAGGAGCCGAAGCAGCACATTCAAGACTGGAAACCCAGGTTCGGGAACAGCAAGAGCAGCTCCTGCAGATGGGGGCCGCCCTGCAGGAGGTGATGACCACCCTCCGAGGCTGGGGGTCCGCCTCCACCGCCAGCCGCCCTGCCAGCACCATCGGCCAGCCCACCCAGTCCAGCGCCGGAACCTCGCGGAGTCCGACTATCTCTCCCGAGGTCCTACGACGGGACCGCAGCTGGGTGTCAGGGATTCCTGCTCCAGGTAGAGCTGTACCTGGCCACAGTACATCCGGCACCTTCAGGGCATGAGAGCGTGTCCGCCCTGATCTCCTGCCTGGCCGCTAAAGCGTTGGAGTGGGCCAGCGCGGAGTGGAGGAAGATCGACGCCACGACTATTACATACACCGAGTTCTCCCGCCGCTTTAGGGCGGTGTTCGACCATCCCCGGAGGGGAAAGCGGCGGGGAGCGTCTGGTCTTCCTCAGGCAGGGGAGGAGGAGTGCCCAGGAATTCGCACTGATTCCGTACTCTAGCGGCAGATGCAGGGTGGAATGCGCGGGCCCTCATCGATCTATACCGATGTAGCCTCAGAGAGGACGTCCGTCGGGAGCTGGCCTGTAGGGACACCAGTCTCACTTTCGACCAGCTGGTCGACATGTCAATCAGGTTAGATAACCTATTGGCTACCCGCGGACGTCCTGAGGGGGTCCGTCCATTCCATCCTCCAGCGCATCCGAGCCGTGTCCTATGGAGCTCGGGGCGCTGGCGCTAGAGATAGGAGGAGTCGGCAGACTAGGGGGTCCATCCACTGCACCAACTGTGGTCGGGGGAGGACACACCGCGGCTAGGTGCTGGGGATGGCCTCCTAGGGGAGATGACGACAGGTCCCGCACTGGGGATTCCTTCCAGGTGAGTAGGCGCCCCACTCACCCAGAGCTCTCTGTTGCCCATTTCTGTATGCCTGTATGTTTTCCACAGGTAGCACCTCATGCCCAGCATAAGGCGCTGGTAGATTCAGGCGCAGCTGGGAATTTTATTGATAAAAAGTTTTGTTTAGCGTTAGGGATTCCCCTCATTCCTGTTGATGTTCCTTTTCCCGTTCACGCCCTAGATAGTCGTCCGTTGGGTACGGGCTTGATCAGGAGGTCACGGCGCCACTTAGGATGTGTGCGCAGGGGGATCATCAGGAGATGATTCAGCTGTTCCTGATTGACTCTCCTGCGTATCCGGTGGTGCTGGGCATGCCCTGGTTGAGTACCCATAACCCAGTGATTTCGTGGCAGGAGAGGGCTCTGATGGAGTGGTCTGCTCAGTGTGTGGGTAGATGTTTGGGCGTTTCCGTAGGGGCTACCTCGGTGGAGAGTCCAAACCAGGTGCCCGCATTGCACATTCCACCTGAGTATGGGGATTTGGCTATCGCGTTTAGTAAGGCGAGGGCGACGCGGTTGCCACCCCATAGGCAGGGGGATTGTGCGATAAACCTTCAGGCAGGAGCTGCGCTCCCACGGAGTCATGTGTATCCTCTGTCTCAGGAGGAGAAGAAAGCTATGGAGATTTACATAGACGAATCGCTGAGACAGGGATACATACGGCCGTCCACTTCCCCCGCGTCCTCGAGTTTCTTTTTCGTGAAGAAGAAGGATGGTGGTTTGCGTCCGTGCATCGATTACCGTGGTCTCAATCAGATTACGGTGAAGTATAGTTATCCACTCCCGCTGATTGCGACCATGACTGAGTCGTTGCATGGGGCGCTTCTTCACGAAATTAGATCTCAGGAGCGCGTACAACTTGGTGCGCATCAAGAAGGATGATGAATGGAAAACAGCCTTTAGTACCACCTCGGGCCATTACGAGTATCTAGTCATGCCATACGGGTTGATGAATGCTCCGTCGGTTTTCCAATCATTTGTGGATGAGATCTTCAGGGACATGCAGGGACAGGGGGTCGTTGTGTACATAGATGACATTCTCGTGTACTCACCTACCCGTGTCGAGCATGTGGCCCTGGTGCGCAGAGTGTTGCGGAGGCTGGTGGAGCACGACCTGTATGTGAAGGCAGAGAAGTGTCTGTTTTTCCAGGAGTCTATCTCCTTTTTGGGGTATCAGTTGTCAGCGTCAGGGGTGAAGATGGAGGTAGACCGAAGCGTCGGCCGTGCGTAATTGGCAAACACCAACCACTGTGAAAGAGGTGCAGCAGTTTTTGGGGTTTGCGAATTACTACCGGAGGTTTATCCGGGGTTTTGGGCAAGTGGCAGCTCCCATCACGTCTCTCTTGAAGGGGGGTCCAGTGCGTCTGCAGTGGTCAGTCGAGGCGGACAGGGCGTTTGGGAGGCTGAAGGACCTGTTTACCTCGGCTCCGGTGCTGGCGCATCCGGATCCCTCTTTACCATTTTCAGGTAGAGGTGGACGCGTCTGAGGCCGGTATTGGCGCCGTGCTTTCACAACGGTCAGGCGCGCCACCCTAAACTCCGCCCCTGTGCCTTCTATTCCAAGAAGCTCAGCCCGGCGGAGCGAAATTATGACATAGGGGACAGGGAGCTGTTAGCTGTGGTACAGGCCCTTAAGGTGTGGAGGCACTGGCTTGAGGGGGCTCAACACCCTTTCCTCATTTTGACGGACCACCGTAACCTGGAGTACATCCGGGCAGCGAGGAGGCTGAACCCTCGGCAGGCTAGATGGAGTATGTTTTTGACCCGTTTCTCTTTTAAGATCACCTACATCCCTGGGTCACAAAACGGGAAGGCAGATGCGCTGTCTCGGCTGTATGACGGGGAGGAGAGGTTCGTGGAGCCCACTCCCATACTGCCGGAGTCGTGTCTAGTGGCACCGGTGGTGTGGGAGCTCGATTCTGAGCTCGAGCGGGCATTACGCACCGACCCTAGTCCACCACAATGCCCGGAGGGTCGGAAGTATGTTCCGCTCGAGTGTCGGGATCGATTGATCTATTGGGCTCACACGTCACCCTCCTCTGGACACCCGGGTATCGGCCGGACAGTGCACTGTCTTAGTGCCAAATATTGGTGGCCCACGTTGGCCAGGGATGTGAGGGTTTATGTTTCCTCCTGCTCGGTGTGCGCCCAGTGTAAGGCGCCTAGACATCTGCCTAGGGGTAAGTTACTGCCCCTGCCCGTTCCACAACGACCATGGTCCCACCTCTCGGTGGATTTTATAACTGACCTTCCCCTCTCTCAAGGGAATACTACCATCCTGGTCGTTGTGGACCGGTTCTCTAAGGCCTGTCGTTTGCTCCCCATGCCGGGTCTTCCTACTGCCCTGCAGACCGCCGAAGCTATATTCACCCATGTGTTCCGGCACTACGGGGTGCCCGAGGACATTGTGGCTGACCGAGGTCCCCAATTCACCTCCAGAGTCTGGAGAGCTTTTATGGAGCGGTTGGGGGTCTCGGTGAGCCTCACCTCGGGTTACCACCCGGAGAGTAATGGGCAGGTGGAACGCGTTAACCAGGATGTGGGTAGGTTTCTCAGAACGTACTGCCGGGATCGGCCGGAGGAGTGGGCGAGATATGTGCCCTGGGCCGAGATGGCACAGAACTCTCTCCGCCACTCCTCCACCCAACTAACCCCTTTTCAGTGTGTTTTGGGGTACCAGCCGGTTCTGGCACCATGGCATGAGAGCCAGATCGAGGCCCCCGCTGTGGATGAGTGGGTGCGGCGCTCGGAGGAGACGTGGGACGCTGCACACGTCCATCTGCAGCGTGCCATACGGCCGACAGAAGACGAGCGCCGACCTACACCGCAGTGAGGGGCCAGTGTACGCACCTGGAGATCGAGTCTGGCTCTCTGCCAGAAACCTGCCCCCTCCGCCTGCCCTGTCGGAAGCTGGGTCGGCTGGTTTGTAGGGCCATTTAAAGTCCTGAGAAGGTTGAACGAGGTATGTTATAGATTACAGTTACCAGTTGAGTATAAGTGTATTAACCCCTCGTTCCATGTGTCCCTTCTCAGGCCGGTGGTAGCAGGCCCACTCCAAGAACATGAGATCTTGGAGACCCCCCGGCCCTGTTGGACATCGAGGGGGTACCGGCGTACACCGTGAGATCCATCTTGGATTCTAGACGTCGGAGAGGGGGTCTTCAGTATCTAGTGGAGTGGGAGGGGAGTGCGGTCCGGAGGAGCGGTGCTGGGTGCCGAGGAGAGACATCTTGGACCCGTCGATCCTGACGGAATTCCATCGGGGGTATCCGACGCGCGCCCTGCGCCCGCGGCCTCCGGGTCGCCTCTAAGGCCGGAGTCGGCGCGCGTCTGGAGCCGCGGCGTCAAGGGGGGTACTGTCACGGTTTCGGCCGAGGCTGCCTCTCTCCCTTGTTCGGGCAGGCTTCGGCGTTCGTCGTCTCCGGAATTCTAGCTGCCACCGATTGATGTTTTATGTTCGTTTGCTTTTGTCTGTTTGTTTCTACACCTGTTTCTGTTTTGTAGTAATTAGTGTCCTATAAGTTTCTCGTTGTGTTTGTCTTGTGTTGTGTGTGATTGTTACCGTCAGTCTGTGTATTGCTCGGTTGAGCTGTAACGATCCCGGCAGTCTGAGTCGGGTCCTGTCTGTGGACTAGTTGTTATGTTCGTGATCTCCAGTTTCCCGAGGGTTCTGGAACGCTCCGGGGAGCTCTCTTGATTTCCGCACCTGCATCCCATCAGCAATCTGCACACCTGGTCCTGATCATCACCCTTCTTAGGCTCTGGCCTAACATCCATTCCCTGCCGGATCGTTAGTGTCACGGTTTACTAAGCCAGAACCCAGAAGCAGACCAGGACAAGGTACGTTGAGACAAAGATGAGTGTTTATTTACTAGATTCCCGAGTGAGGTTGAATAATCCAGGGAACAGAGCGGGTGGCGTGGATGGGTTGTTGAAGGTGCAGTGGTTGGTCCGGTAGTGGCTCGGCAGCCGCCGACCATCAGGCAGAGGTTGGGAGAAGGTTCCGGGTGAGAGACTGTAGATAGAAACAAACGGAGGTAAGTACACGGCAAGCCAACAAGGTGCAAAACAACAAAACTAACACTAGTAGCTCAGAGACTGATACGCTGACAAACATACTGTTCATGGCTAACGATCCGGCAGGAACTGGATGTTAGGCCAGAGCCTAAGAAGGGTGATGATCAGGACCAGGTGTGCAGATTGCTGATGGGATGCAGGTGCGGAAATCAAGAGCGCTCCCCGGAGCGTTCCCGAACCCTCGGGAAACTGGAGATCACGAACAGAAACACTAGTCACCAGACAGGACCCGACTCAGACTGCCGGGATCGTTACAGTTAGCCATGAACAGTAGGTTTACCAGAGTATCAGTCTTAGAGCCTAGCGTTAGTTTTGTTGTTTTTGCACCTTGTTGGTTTGTTGCTTACTTACCCCCGTTTTGTTCCATCTGCAGTCACCCGTCCGGGACCTTCATCCAACCTCTGCCTGGTGGTCGGCGGCTGCCGACCCAGGATGGGATCAACCACTGCACCCCCAACAACTAATCAACGCCGCCCGCTCTGTTCCCTGGATTATTCAGCATCACTCTTGAACTTGTAAATAAACACTCACCTTCGTTTCAACTTACCTTGTCCTGGTCTGCTTCTGGGTTCTGGCTTAGCAACTCGTGACATGAGCGTTATTTTCTCCACTGTTTGCTGGAGCGTTCGTTGCACTTGTGTGTGCACTTATTTCATCCTGACGCACCTGTTTGTGCGCATTGTCTTTTCGCCTTCGTGCGTATTTTGCTGTCAGGCTTATTTCGTCCTGTTGCCTGTGTTTAGGCAGGAATACAGCTTTTTGGAATTCAGTCTGCTTCCTGCGTTTGATTCCTACACCACACCTACAACACGACCTGACAAAACAAATCAAAATATATTTTATATTTCAGATTCTTCAAATAGCCACCCTTGTCTTGATGACAGCTTTGCACACTCTTGGCATTCTCTCAACCAGCTTCACCAGTAATGCTTTTCCAACAGTCTTGAAGGAGTTCCCACATATTCTGAGCACTTAATGGCTGCTTTTCCTTCACTCTGCCGTCCGACTCATTCCAAACCATCTCAATTGGGTTGAAGTCGGGGGATTGTGGAGGCCAGGTCATCTGATGCAGCACTCCATCACTCTCCTTCTTGGTAAAATAACCCTTACACAGCCTGGAGGTGTGTTGAGTCATTGTCCTGTTGAAAAACAAATGATAGTTCCACTAAGCCCAAACCAGATGGGATGGCGTATCGCTGCAGAATGCTGTGGTAGCCATGCTGGTTAAGTGTGCCTTGAATTCTAAATAAATCACAGACAGTGTCACCATTAAAGCACCCCCACACTATAACACCTCCTCCTCCATGCTTTACGGTGGGAAATACACATGCAGAGATTATCCGTTCACTCACACCACGTCTCACAAAGACACAGCGGTTGAACCAAACATTTCCAATTTGGACTCCAGACCAAAGGGCAGATTTCCACCGGTCTAATGTCCATTGCTCGTGTATCTTGGCCCAAGCAGGTCTCTTCTTCTTATTGGTGTCCTTTAGTAGTGGTTTCTTTGCAGTAATTTGACCATGAACAGTTGATATTGAGATGTGTCTGCTACTTGAACTCTGCGAAGCATTTATTTGGGCTGTAATTTCTGAGGCTGGTAACTCTATTGAACTTATACTCAGCAGCAGATGTAACTCTGGGTATTCCATTCCTGTGGAGGTCCTCATGAGAGCCAGTTTCATCATACCGCTTGATGGTTTTTGCGACTGCACTTGAAGAAACGTTCAAAGTTCTTGAAATGTTCCATATTGACTGACCTTCATATCTTAAAGTAATGATGGACTGTCGTTTCTCTTTGCTTATTTGAGCTGTTCTTGCCATAATATGGACTTGTTCTTTTACCAAATAGGGCTATCTTCTATATACCCCCCCTACCTATTCACAACACAACTGATTGGCTCAAACGCATTAAGAAATTCCACAAATTAACTTTTAACAAGGCACACCTGTTAATTGAAATGTATTCCAGGTGACTACCTCATGAAGCTGGTTGAGAGAATGCCAAGAGTGTGCAAAGCTGTCATCAAGGCAAAGGGTGGCTACTTTGAAGAATCTAAAATATAACATATGTTTTGATTTGTTTGACACTTTTTTGGTTACTACATGATTCCATATGTGTTATTTCATAGTTTTGATGTCTTCACTATTATTCTACAACAGTAGAAAATAGTAAAAATAAAGAAAAACCCTGGAATGAGTAGGTGTGTCCAAACCTTTGACTGGTACTATATATATTTATATATTTATTGTGGGGGAGGGTGTAAAGTGTTAGTCATGATGTTTGTATCAGGCGCTCTGGTAGGCACAATCAACTCTAAGGAAGATAAGGAGACACCACGCCTCTCACAGGTCTGCCAGGGCAGCCAAAGGAATCAACGGGCAGTGCCATTCAGTATCTGGGTACTGCAACAAGGTGAGACTATCCTACATATATTTTACATCTGTAGTGTGTCAAAAGAATTTACTTCCAAAGTATAATTAAGTATAATTGGTTTGCCATGAATGTTAACTCAATTGCCATTTTTTCTGTACTGTATTATGATGTTTAACGATAATTATTTATTGCAGTTACACTATATATTTAGTAGATTCGGCTATTTCAGCCACACTCGTTGCTAACAGGTGTATAAAATTGAGCACGCAGCCATGCAATCTCCATAGACAAACATTGGCAGTAGAATGGCCTTACTGAAGAGCTCAGTGACTTTCAACGTGGCACCGTCATAGGATGCCACCTTTCCAACAAGTCAGTTCATCAAATGTCTGCCCTACTAGAGCTGCCCCGGTCAATTGCAAGTGCTGTTATTGTGAAGTGGAAATGTCTAGGAGCAACAATGGCTCAGCCGCAAAGTGGTAGGCCACACAAGCTCACATAACGGGACCGCCGAGTGCTGAAGCGCTGAAACACTCACTACTGAGTTCCAAACTGCCTCTGGAAGCAACGTCAGCACAAGAACTGTTCGTCGGGAGCGTCATGAAATGGGTTTCCATGGCTGAATAGCCGCACACAAGCCTACTTATCATTCAGATCATCAAGGACAACAACCACCCGAGCCACTGCCTGTTCACCCCGCTATCATCCAGAATGCGAGGTCAGTACAGGTGCATCAAAGCTGGGACCGAGAGACTAAAAAACAGCTTCTATCTCAAGGCCATCAGACTGTTAAACAGCCATCACTAGCACATTAGAGGCTGCTGCCTATATACATAGATTAGAAATCACTGTCCACTTTAATAAATGGAACACTAGTCACTTTAATAATGTTTACATATATTGCATTAGTCATCTCATATGTATATACTGTATTCTATACTCTTCTACTGTATCTTAGTCTATGCTGCTCTGACATTGTTCGTCCATTTATTTATTTATATATTCTTAATTCCGTTGCTTTACTTAGATTTGTGTGTATTGGGTATATGTTGTGAAATTGTTAGATATTACTTGTTAGATATACTGCACTGTCGGAGCTAGAAACACAAGCATTTCGCTACACCCGCAATAACAGCTGCTAAACACGTGTATGTGACCAATAAGATTTGATTCGATTTGATCACCATGCGCAATGCCAAGCGCCGGCTGGAGTTGTGTAAAGCTCACCACCATTGGACTCTGGAGCAGTGGACACGCGTTCTCTGGAGTGATCAATCACGCTTCACCATCTGGCAAACCGACGGACAAATCTGGGTTTGGCGGATGCCAGGAGAACACTACCTGCTCCAATACATAGTGCCAACTGTAAAGTTTGGTGGAGGAGGAATAATGATCTGGGGCTGTTTTTCATGGTTCGGGCTAGGCCCCTTAGTTCCAGTGAAGGGAAATCTTAACGCTACACCATACAATGACATTCTAGACGATTCTGTGCTTCCAACTTTGTGGCAACAGTTTGGGGAAGGCCCTTTCCTGTTTCAGCATGACAATGCCCCCGTACACAAAGCTAGGTCCATACAGAAATGGTTTGTCGAGATCGGTTTTGAAGAACTTGAAGAACCTGGCCTGCACAGAGCCCTGACCTCAACCCCATCGAACACCTTTGGGATGAATTGGAACGCCGACTGCGAGCCAGGCCTAATCGCCCAACATCAGTGACCAACCTCACTAATGCTCTTGTGGCTGAATGGAAGCAAGTCCCCGCAGCAATGTTCCAACATTAGTGGAAAGCTTTCCCAGAAGAGTGGAGGCTGTTACAGCAGCAAAGAGGGGACCTACTCCATATGAATGCCCATGATTTTGGAATGAGATGTTGGACGAGCAGGTGTCCACATACTTTGGGCCATGTAGTGTATGTGTTTCATCTTTTAATAGTGGCTAACTTATATTGCAATCATTCATCCTGCAATGGAATTGCCATAGGCCTGTGTAAAAAACACATCTTGCATAATTTCCTCCTGTGAACTTTGATCAGATAACCCATATAAGCTTGCTATTTCCTCATTTCATGTCTTGATCACTGAATTATCCCCTACTAAATAGCCCTTCCTACAAGTCTCCCTCAGAATAATGCCTTTGGTTTTCTACAGTAATGCTCATGTTTGTTCCACATGATGGCATAAAGTAGCCTACCCATACGGATCGTTTTAAGAGGGATTTCCATTCAATAATGGGGCGGCAGGTAGCTTAGTGGTTAAGAGCGTTGTGCCAGTAACCGAAAGGTCGCTGGTTCTAATCCCCGAGCCGACTAGGTGAAAAATCTGTCGATGTGCCCTTGTAAATCGCTCTGGATAAGAGCGTCTGCTAAATTACTAAAATGTAAATGTAATAAAGCCTGTTTAAATACCATAAAAGTATCTCCAATACAGTATTGTAATAATCTTCCCATGCCCTTTCATAGCCTATATATTCAGTTGAATTAGGCTATAGCTGAATAGGGCCGTGTGCTTTTCTACACATCTTTAAACGTGTTGTATCTCAAAAGCAAGGTATTTAGTCACTATAGTTGTCCTCAGTCTCTGCTAAAAGTCAGAGCCCCTTTCTAAACTCTTGGTTCCTGCAATACATGCTGACTGGTCCAACCAGACTTTTTCTGTAATTACGCAAACACCAACCCCAATTGCCTAGTCCAAGTGCATAGTAGTAGTTGGTGTGGGTAAATAAATCATAATGTTTGTAATTTTCAAACCTATTGACAAAATAAATTGATTAATAATCCAATTAAGAAAATGTGAAGAACTTTCGATTTGCTCTAATTTCACATTAATGATTCAACCATAGTGCTTGCAATAGCCTACACCCATCCATGAAGCATTGCATGGTTACTTGGGTGTCTAGTTGTGTAATGTTTGTCCGTGAGTATAACAAAAAATCCACAGATGCACTTTTCACCCTGCTTTCACGGTCTAGCCACAACAACTAAACTAAGTAATTATTTGTGTCCAGTGTTTAGGCCTATGGGAGGGGGAAATACAGACAGACTACAGAGTAGCTTACAGCCAATGCGGCTATAGCCTAGTGTAGGCAGCTTCGCATATTGCTGTATTCACTTGGAACCCTTAGCATTCACACCACGCAGTCTCCCCTATTCCAGTCTCGCTCATCCATTCTCTCTGATTTCATCCCTTCCTTTTAGACGCTTAGCATCAGCAAGGCTCCCTTTCATCCATACCTACCTCTTGAACTGTGGAAATAAAACAATGGCAAACAACTTCGCCAGAATTTTGTCCTCCAAACGAAATGTGGGGATTCTGTCATTAATTGGAGCCGGGTCTTTGACAGCGGGCTTTCTGCTCAACCATGAACATGTCACCGCTGGAGCGCAAGTACGGAGAGTGTACCCTGCAAGGTAAACCACGACGCACTTTACTGCTATATATGGACATTTTCAGTCTAGCCATTTCAAGTGCGAGAGCGTATTGACATTCAGGATTTAGATACAGTAGCCTAATACGTGAATAATATGCTGACCTAGATGAAATTATTTTACTGTCAAGGCAATTCGAGCGACTGGAGACGATTGTGGTATTTTGAGTCTTTCCATCATAAATAAGCTAGCCTATTTGTGAAAATTATAACCGACCTAGGCCTGTTTATTCTCGAAATATATTAAACTTATATTGCGCCACGTTCTTTATGCCCAATAATGAATCATTAATATACATATAAAGAATGAAAGATGCATTTTCTCACAATAATTATCTGAATGCTACATGGTACCATGAGGGAATGTTTTTCCAACAAATTCCAGGCTACATTGAAATGCTGAAATTGAGTTGTTGATTGATGAGAGGGGTGTGCTTTTTCCGGGACCATGGTGGAATGGTCTAGATTTGACCTTATATGACCTGCATTGGGTCTGGGAAAACTCTGCTTTTATGGCTTTATAGGCCTAATGATAGGCAGAATCTACCGCACACCCAAAACCGAGTGGAGGTGCTGTAGGTAAAATGCTAAACTGGAAAATGTGATTGCATCATGTGTATTAAGAATTAGAGGATATTTCGTTTCCAAAGGATAGTTGAAGAATGCTCGACTTCTGGTGTGACCAGATTGTATCATGTTTGTCGACACTGATGCGTCATCGGTGATGACTGCGCTCTGTGCCAGGTGTATACTGTACATAGCGCATGCATGCAGTACATGCCAAAAGCCCGCAACTAGTGGTAGGCTATGTCAAAGAAAAGCTCAGGTAAGATATAATTATAGCTAGCTCTTAACAGTCAGAGCCATAGATGGAAATCTCTGTAGGTGTTGAAGTGCAGTGAGTCTTATGTTATAATTCTCAGGAGCATCATAATAATGAGCACCAATTAGTCATGTACACATTTCCAATTGAATTTAGAATTTAAACTGTCCTTGTGGTTGTTTATCAATCACAATGATATAGCAATCTTTTGTGAGTGACTGACTGTGTCCTGACAGTGCGGAGTACCCGGACCTACGCAAGCACAACAACTGCATGGCCAGCCACCTGACCCCTGCCATCTATGCCAAGCTGGTGGAAAAGGCCACGCCCAACGGGTACTCCCTGGACCAGGCCATCCAGACTGGTGTGGACAACCCTGGGCACCCCTTCATCAAGACCGTGGGCATGGTGGCAGGGGACGAGGAGTCATACGAGGTCAGAGCAAGGGGCATTAGTTTGAGGCAGCAGTTAAAGGTCAACGTAGTGAAGCCATAGGCTGTGTTTGTTCTCTCAAAGAATTGATTGAAATCATGATGCAATTTACGCCTACACATGCAGACCGTAGTTTTCTGTAGCTAGTTACAGAAAGCTAAACCAACAACCACAAACCAAAATGGTAAATGCAGGTCCAAAGAAGAACGCTAGCTAGCAATTGATTTGTTTTTGCATCTTTTTTGGGAACATCTGATGACCTAACGTGGTGAGGGATGAACATGAATTTCTTCAGTCATGATGCAAGTGGCACTATGCAGTCAAATCCTTCCACATGGAATTTCTAGTTTGACCAGCAACTGATATTTTTGAATTCGGTTGTCATTTTGGCAGGCTTGTTAGCAACAAACTATTTAGCTAGCTTCTAACCTAGTGTTTGACATGCAATGTGATCTCGTAATGCACAGTGTCGACGAGTGTCCTGACGAAGGCACTATGTGTGATTTAGTATTGTTTTCTTTGGCAACTGTGGTATAAGCAGGATAAACGCCTCCGTTCTGTACATTACCATGGAAAAATGTACTCCGCAAAGGGACTTGCGCTGCGTCGTCCATTATTTCCAAGTTATATCATGGCATTGTTGAATACTGGTTTCTGATTGGCTTGAAGGGCATTCTAGAGTGTGCATTACTTCCCTATAACACACGGTATATCAGCACGGTAGAATTCAATGGCTATAGTTAATTTCATAAATGTTCTATGTTTGAATTTTCATAATAGCAAGCTAGGACTGATGGTTAGCTAAACGAGCAAGTCTGTTGGTTTGGTTACCAAGGCAACTACTGTAGCTATCTAGTCAACTAGCTAGCTACTTCAGTGGATGTTGAACACATTTCTACCTGCAAATGAACAAATTTCTAGCGGCAAATGTGTTAAATTATAGCTATGGTATGAAAGGGCCATATACCACACCCCCTCGGGCCTTATTGCTTAACTAAACTACATTTTAATACTATACTGTAAGCCTGTCTAGTAGTTTGTAAAGTGACAATGATAATTTAAAGAACTCCCATCCTTTCAGCTTAGGTGTGACAACTATTGTAGGCTATATTATGATGTTATATGGTCAGACTTCTGATGTGGATGTGGGGGGTTTCAGGTGTTTGCAGAACTCCTTGACCCAGTCATCAAGGAGCGGCACAATGGCTACGACCCTCAGACTATGACCCATCCCACCGACTTGGACTCCAGCAAGGTATAGAGATGCAACTTCATTGAAAACAACAGTATAGGGCTGCGTCCCAAATGGCACCCTATTCCTTTTGTAGTGCACTACTTTTGACCAGGGAATAGGTTGTAGGCCCTGGTCAGAAGTAGTGCACTATAAAGGGAATAGGATGCCATTTGGGATGCTGCCTAGATGTGACAGTGTGCCCTCACTAGTGAGATTAATATAACTGTCTGAATGGTGGCACTGTCCTTTAGCACCAAGTTTGCCCTGACCATTGCTATCTCTACCTAATCTCTTTTCAGCACCACACACAGACGATGTTAGGCGCTGCATACTACTCAGTTACCTAACATTAAAAGGTGGACAGATTCACTCACCGGACACTTCACCAGGGGAGAACGACTGCCCCCTTTCATTGAAGCCATGTAGTTCAAGGCCGACCGAGGTCTTGCAGGCTGTTGTTTTCAGAAAGCAGGATCCCCCATTATAGTCAATGGGAAAATGGAATCTTCATATAAAGAACAAATTCGAAGACAATCATGGTACCAATAGTTGCTTCTATTACACCAGATGTATGTCCTTGAACCAATTATTTTGAAATCGCACACAGAAGAAGTTATAAGGATAGTTTAGTTGCTACCGGCAGCCTGCAGTACCCCAGTCGGCCTTCAACTTGAGATACTCCATGAGAGGGGGCAGTTGTTCTCCCCTGGTCGCAGCTTGCAACATCACTTCCTGGAGTAGTTCAAACTGCGCTTGTTATGTCTTGAGAATCCCACCCATGAGACCTCTTACCAAGATAAAACAGACTTCCTGAGCTTCAAATGCGCCATTGAGTCGTCACATAGGAATGAATGCTGTGACGTTGGCTTTGTCCATTCATATACAGTCAATGCATTACACTAATCAGTTATACCAGCTAATATTATATCATTAGGCAGTAAATCCATTGCGCATACTAGAATGTTATGTTACGTGAATATATTATATGCTACAATGAATTATATGGCATACAAATCATTTGTTAAGGGAACAAAATATAGAAACAATCATATGTCTTGACTTGGCTTATACCCTTTTGCTCTTTGGGGATCATAGATTATTCACAAACTTCCTCCATCAATTTCGGTGTTGTGATACTAGGCCTATATGTAATACTATTTACTATACTAAATGCCATTCATTCTTTTTCTATTTCTCTCCATTTGCAGCTCACGTCTGGCAACTTTGACGAGCGCTACGTGCTGTCATCGCGGGTCAGGACTGGCCGTAGCATCAGGGGGCTAAGCCTGCCCCCGGCGTGTACCCGGGCGGAACGCCGCGAGGTGGAGAGGGTGGTGGTTGACGCCCTGGCTGGCCTGAAGGGGGACCTGGCAGGGACCTACTACAGCCTCACCCACATGACAGACCAGGAGCAGCAGCAGCTCATTGACGTGAGTCAAGAGGCCAATCCATTTGACGTGTTTTAAGGAAATAAAGGAGAGTGAGAAAAGGGAAACAATAGCAATGATTTTTTTTAGGACTGATATTGCTCCACTTTCATTAAGACAGCATTTCCTGACTCTTTTGTTTTGATACAGGACCACTTCCTGTTTGACAAACCCGTGTCCCCTCTGCTGACCTGTTCGGGGATGGCTCGTGATTGGCCAGACGCACGCGGTATCTGGTAAGCACCTGTTAGTTATAGATACGGACCCTTAGTGGTCATAAACAGTCGTAACAGTGAGAGGTTTTCATTGTTTCACTGTTATTTGCATACAGTTCGTGCTACACATCAACATGACCCTTCTTTATGGAGGATTTCCTTCTTGCAAAATAATGCCCTCTAGCTTGTAGCTCCTCTAGATTGAGCCTTAAACGTGCATTAGTGGCAGGGAGCCTAGCAGTTAGTGTTGGTCGGGTAACCGAAAGGTGGCTGGTTCAAATACCTGAGGCGACAAGGTGAAAAATCTGTCGACGTGTCCTTGAGCAAGGCACTTAACCCTAATTTGCTCTAGGGCCGCTGTACTACTATAGCTTACCCTATGCTTCCCAGTTTATACTGTTCGTGCATATATTCTGACAAAATCTTGTGAAATTTTTGTTGGTTTTGGTGTTATGCAGTTTTTTTGTTGTTTTTTGCTGTTCCAGCACACATTTTTTCTTGAGGCTAGTCGAAGTTCGGTAGACGAAGTCTACACCCCTTCGTCGGTGATTGGTCAACAGTAGGGATTCTTCAATTACGTGTTTGTTGTCATTCAATGAGAGAAGACTAGTTTTCATGGACATTTTGTTCACTTTAGAAATACTGCACCAAACATCTAACATCTTAGTTAGATGTAAAATTGCGTGACTGAGACCTCCTCACGCAAAAATAAAATACCCTCCCTCTGGCTAAAAACTCATTACAGGTTTTGAAAATCCCAGTTTTTCTTACTTTTAATCATACCCTGTGATGTCACAGAGAAGCATTTTTTAGGACCTTATCTATTTAACCACAGATCTTAGAAACATGCCATTTTCACATATTTAGACACTGGTATTGTGCTGGAGATTATGAATATGAGGTTGAAAAGTGGTGGAATTGCCGTTTAAGGGAGTATGCTAGGCAGAGATGTTCGCTTTGCCTAGCCATGTTCTTCTAGGTGCAAACCGAACCTAGTATGTGGACGCCTTAAGACTGACCCTGTAAAACACCTAATTTCACTGCACCTGTCCGATGTATGTGACAATAAAAACATAAACGACAATAACAGACAATCAGGGCCATAGCTACATATGAGGACATATTATTTTACTTTTTTGGAACTCAGTCAGGGTCTCAACTTACTGTTGAGAGTTAAAATAGTAGAATACACAAGGTGCAATTTCGAAACTTGGTTGTACATTGGCAGTTTTTCTCTTGTTATATGTCACTCACTAACCAGGTTTCCATCCAACCTTTTCATGCGCGTAAAGTACAATTTCATGACAGGCCTGATGAAAACAGAACATTTCCCGGTAAACGTTCCAAATGTCGACAAAACAAAATACGCTAGACAAGTTGGGATCTTTTTGTGTCAGTAAAATGAATTATGCGAGAAATGTCAGTGGAAACGCTTTTGTGCGCAAATATTTATATAATAACCATCATATCGAAGTTAACCTGGAGTCACACGATGACATGGTGTGTGGTCCTCCCACTGATTTGTCGGGAAAGAATGCAGTTTATTAGGCTACAGATTAAATAAAGGATGATGACCTTCACAGGGTGGTGAAAGTGCAAGGTGATGAGCTTGATGCTCCTTTCCAATAAATATTGAGGGTCTTATTCTGGGGACATGATAATCGATGCTTGGCTGCTGTTTGACAAATAAAAGTAATCTCGCTCTTTTGTCCATAATAGTAATCTCATCAGGTAGGCTATAGGTGCACTCTAGCCAACAACGTGCCAAGACCAGAGTGGGCACACTCGCTATATAACGCAACATGTTTTGTGAGAAAACCATCAGTAGAGTTGAAAATGCGATGGAAACCCATTTAACTTGTGTTTTTATTCGGTACATGGGAATTTAACTGCAAAAGGTATTTAATGTGCACTACCTCATCACACACAGCCTTTTATCTGCAACAAGCCAATTTCATGGAAACATCTTTGGAGGGAAAACATGCATATTGTTTTTATGCGGATTTGAGAATATTCACATTAAAATCTGTTGCCAATTGGATGGAAACCTAGCTATAGACAGTCACTAAATTAGCCCATATCTGTTCAAATTAGTCTAGTTAGACTAGCCAGCTATCTAAACTTTTAGTTATCATGGCCGAATTACCGACCGGGCAAGCAGGGCACATGCCCAGGGGCCCTGACCTCCAGGGGGCCCCCATTGATGTAGCTAGTCACTCTTGCTCAGATATCATAATTAACATGGCATAAGGCATGGCAAAATGTGTAGAATTGCAGGAAATTAGCTGTAAAACTGCACAATAAAATACAAATCTCTAAAGCAAATGTATTTGTTTACCTTTTGTTAATAAAATAATTTTCTGCTAACAGATCGCACTGTACGTATTAAATTATAGTTTTCAATCCCGGTGCTGAGTTAATGTGAGTTAATGTGCAGCGGCTAATTGTATACAGTGCCTTCAGAAAGTATTCATACCCCTTGACTTATTCCACATTTTGTTGTGTTATAGCCTGAATTCAAAATTGACTAATTAAATAAAAAATCTCACCCATCTACACACAATACCCCATAATGACAAAGTGAAAACATGTTTTTAGAAATGTTGGCAAATGTATTGAAAATCAAATACAGAAATATCTCATTTACATAAGTATTCACACCCCTGAGTCAATACTTTGTAGAAGCACCTTTGGCAGCGACTACAGCTGTGAGTCTTTCTGGGTAAGTCTTTTCAGGTCTTGTCATAGATTTTCAAGGAGATTTAAGTCAAAACTGTAACTCGGCCACTCAGGAACAGTCACTGTCTTTTTGGTAAGCAGCTCCAGTGTAGATTTGGCCTTGTGTTTTATGTTATTGTCCTGCTGAAAGGTGAATTCATCTCCCAGTGTCTGGTCCATCATTTTTTATCCTGAAAACCTCCCCAGTCCTTAACGATTACAAGCATACCCATAACATGATGCAGCCACCACTGTTCTTGAAAATACGGAGAGTAGTACTCAGTAATGTGTTGTATTGGATTTGCCCCAAACATAACACTTTGTATTCAGGACACAACGTTCATTTCTTTGCCACATTTTTAGCAGTATTACTTTAGTGCAAACAGGATGCATGTTTTGTAATATTTTTATTCTGTACAGGCTTCCTTCTTTTCACTCTGTCAATTAGGTTAGTATTGTGGAGTAACTACAATGTCATTGACCCATCCTTAGTTTTCTCCTATCACAGCCATTAAACACGAACTGTTTTAGTCACCATTGGCCTCATGGTGAAATCCCTGAGCGGTTTCCCTCCTCTCCGGCAACTGATTTAGGAAGGACACCTGTATCTTTGTAGTAACTGGGTGTATTGATATACCATCCAAAGTGTTAATAACTTCACCATGCTCAAAGGTATATGCAATGTCTGCCCTTATTTGCGAGGCATTGGAAAACCTCCCTGGTCTTTGTGGTTGAATCTATGTTTGAAATTCACTGCTCGACTGATAATACAGATAATTGTATGTGTGGTGTACAGAGATGAAAGATAGTCATTCAAAAATCATATTAAACACTATTATTGCACATAGTGAGTCGATGCAACTAATTATGTGACTTGTTAAGCACATTTGTACTCCTGAACTTATTTAGGTTTGCCATAACAAAGGGGTTGAATACTTATTGACTCAAGACATTTCAGATTTTCATTTTTAATTAATTTCTAAAAACTGAATTTCACTTTGACATTATGGGGTATTGTTTGTAGGCCAGTGACAAAAAAATCTCAATTGAATCCATTTTAAATTCAGGCTGGAACAGAACAAACTGTGGAAAAAGTCAATTGGCTATGTGTTTGTAGATTGACTGAGGTGAATGAAGTACAGCAACCAATGTGATAATGGCTGGGGTAATTTTTGCTTGTTTTAGCTGTTCTCCAAATGGCATTTTAGAGTTTTTAAATTGTATAGAAATGCAGTAAATGAGCTTCAACTTTCTTTATAAGAAAGTTAACCCCCTTTCACCCCCCTCAAGACCTCACTAAAACTCAGACCCTGGCTATGGCCCTGCAGACAATGCCCTCTCCGCATTGAGTTTCAGCCGGTGCCCAAAAATAGCCTGGTGCCAACCACAACCCTGTCATGGCCCACTCCAGCATCGATCACCAGCCTCCCTTTTACCCCCCTCTGTGCCTACAGCATACCAAACTCTTCTTCTCTCCTTTATAATTCACCCTCTCTCTCTCCGTTTGACAGCTCTCCTCCTTTCATCCTGCCCTCCGCTCTCCTGGCTCCAGACCTGTCAATTACTTCATTAAATTCTCTAATTGTTTTTAGGAAGTCCGTTTTTAGTCAATGCAATTCATTACAATGCATTACAATGAGATTATTAATTGTATGGCATTACTGTATGCATAACAATGCATTACTATGAGATTATTGCTTATGGCATTATGGTATGCATAACAATGCATTACTATGAGATTATTGCGTATATGGCAATACTGTATGCATAACAATGCATTACTATGAGATGATTGTGTATATGGCAATACTGTATACGGCCACCATCACCTCAATGTTTTGTGAATGAAGTTATAAAGTAAGTACATGTATGGTAAATGGAACCCGGGACATCAACTCTAGCTGGTGCAATGGAGAATAGGAAAATGATCTCTTAGTCATATACTGATATTGTCTAACTCAATCCATTATGACGAGGGCTCTGAGGAATGTATTTCCTTTTACCAACATTAAGGAAAAGCATTGATATCAATGGTTGAGATCAGCTCCGCCGAAATAGTCTACGGACGCTGGTGGCAATGGTAGGATCCGTTTCCATTGGGAAGCAATACACAAGTATTTGTGTTTTTAAAAACACACATGTTGATTTCAATATTGATTTAAGTATTGGTTTAAGAGTGATTTTAAACCATCTCCACTCCTTTGTACCAAACCCAGGCACAACAACACGAAGACCTTCCTCATCTGGATCAATGAAGAGGATCACACCAGGGTCATCTCTATGGAGAAGGGAGGCAACATGAAGAGAGTCTTTGACCGCTTCTGCACAGGCCTGAAAGAGGTGCACACACACACTCACACACTTTAATTATTTATCTAATTGTTCCAAGTTCCTCATTAGATGCAGATGCAGGAGATGCCAAAATGTCAAAGCAAGGACTGTTATTGAACAGTAGCAATGACTACACTACACACACTCAGAAATACACACAAGTATTTGAATACTACAGTGCATTCGGAAAGTATTCAGACCCATTGACTTTTTCCACATTTTGTTACATTACAGCCTTATTCTAAAATTGATTAAATAAAACATTTTCCTCATCAATCTACACACAATACCCCATAATGACAAAGCAAAAACAGGTTTTTAGAAATCTCTTCAAATGTGTGACAAATAAAAAACAGAAATACCTTATTTACTTAAGTATTCAGACCCTTTGCTATGAGACTCGAAATTGAGCTCAGGTGCATCCTGTTTTGATTGATCATCCTTGAGATGTTTCTACAACTTCATTGAAGTCCACCTGTGGTGAATTCAATTGATTGGACATGATTTGGAAAGGCACACACCTGTCTATATAACGTCCCACAGTTGACAGTGCATGTCAGAGCAAAAACCAAGCCATGAGGTCTAAGGAATTGTCCGTATAGCTCAGAGACAGGATTGTTTTGAGGCACAGATCTGGGGAAGGGTACCAAAACATTTCTGCAGCATTGAAGGTCCCCAAGAACACAGTAGCCTCCATCATTTGGAACCACCAAGACTCTTCCTAGAGCTGGCCGCCCGGCCAAACTGAGCAATCGGGGGAGAAGAGCCTTGGTCAGGGAGGTGACCAAGAACCCAATGGTCACTCTGACAGAGCTCCAGAGTTCCTCTGTGGAGATGGCAGAACCAATCAGGCCTTTATGGTAGAGTGGCCAGACGGAAGCCACTCCTCAGTAAAAGGCACATGAAAGCCCTCTTGGAGTTTGCCAAAAGGCACCTAAAGACTCTCAGACCATGAGAAACGAGATTCTCTGCTCTGATGAAACCAAGATTGAACTCTTTGTCCTGAATGCCAAGCGTCACATCTGGAGGAAGCCTGGCACCATCCCTACGGTGAAGCATGGTGGTGGCAGCATCATGCTGTGGGGATGATTTTCAGCTGCAGGGACTAGTCAGGATCGAGGGAAAGATGAACGGACCAAAGTACAGAGAGATCCTTAATGAAAACCTGCTCCAGAGCGCTCAGGACCTCAGACTGGGGCAACGGTTCACCTTCCAACAGGACAATGATCCTAAGCACACAGCCAACACAATGCAGGAGTGGCTTCGGGACAAGTCTCTGAATGTCCTTGAGTGGCCCAGCCAGAGCCCGGACATTAACCCGATCAAACATCTCTGGAGAGACCTGAAAATAGCCCGGCAGCGACACTCCCCATTCAACCTGACAGAGCTTGAGAGGATCTGCAGAGGAGAATGGGAGAAACTCCCCAAATACAGGTGTGCCAAGCTTGTAGTGTCATACCAAAGAAGACATGAGGCTGTAATCACTGCCAAAGGTGCTTCAACAAAGTACTGAGTAAAGGGTCTGAATACTTATGTAAAGGTGATATTTCCAGGGTTTTTAAATATACATTTGCTAAAAAATCTAAAAACCAGTTTTTGCTTTGTCATTATGGGGTATTGTGTGTAGATTGATGAGGGGAAAAAACAAGTTCATCAATTTTAGAATAAGGCTGTAACGTAACAAAATGTGGAAAAAGTCAAGGGGTCTGAATATTTTCAGAATGCATTGTATATATGGACCCAGAATATAACATGGTAGCGTACAAGAACCTGGGTTTTTTGAAGGTCAAGACAAAGATACACACCCGATCACTATATGGCTGCTGACCGACAGTGTATGTTTGCAAGATAAATTGCATTTCATTTTAAAATCTATGTTTTCATCTAATCTAAAGTTGTAATGCAATGTTTGGTCAGGTGGAGAGGCTGATTCAGGAGAAAGGCTGGGAGTTCATGTGGAATGAGAGACTGGGCTACATCCTCACCTGCCCCTCCAACCTGGGCACTGGGCTCCGCGCTGGTGTACACGTCAACCTGCCCAAGCTCAGCAAGGTAACACACACACAAACTGCAATATCTACTCAGAGCACCAACAATCATACACAGCAAAAATTGAGTCTTACCTTGATTTTGTTTATCTTGTATTGAGTGAAAATGAATTTTAAATGACTTTTTTTCTTACCAAGATACATTATCTTACTACATTGGCAGATCATGTTGCTTATTTTGACCTAAAAAGGCTTGACACGAGTGGGGTAAGGTAATTTCTCTTGTGTCAAGATATTTTCTCTTGTGTCAAGATATTTTTTCTTAATAAGACGACTTACTAAGATAAATATTTGGCTTGCCCCATACAGATCTACACACTCACAAACACACAAACCTCTATACCCTCACACCAGCGACCAACAAGATCCCCACTTTCTAGTCATTCAAGCCCCATTAGTCTTCTGAAAATTCCTCTCCCCTAACCAGGGCCATGCTTGTGAGCAAAACGTTTTTACATCGGAAATGAGTGTTTCCTGTTGGACAAGTTCAGATCGTATCTCTTCATTTCGGACCGTTTTCCTACGTTTTGTGCCCTATCAAAATCAAATCAAATTGTATTGGTCGCATACACATAATTAGCAGATGTTATTGCGGGTGTGGTGAAATACTTGTGTTCCTAGCTCCAACAGTGCAGTAGTATCTAACAATTCACACAAATCTAAAAGTAAAATAATGGAATTAAGAAATATATAATATTAGGATGAGCAATGTCAGAGTGGCATTGACTAAAATACAGTAGAATACAGTATATACATATGAAATTAGTAAAGCACTATGTAAACATTATTAAAGTGACCAGTGTTCCATTATTAAAGTGACCAGTGATTCCATGTCTATGTACATAGGGCAGCAGCCTCTAAGGTGCAGGGTTGAGTAACCGGGTGGTAGCCGGCTAGTGACAGTGACTAAGTTCAGGGCTGGGTACTGGGTGGAGGCCGGCTAGTGATGGCTATTTAACGGTCTGATGGCCTTGAGATAGAAGCTGTTTTTCAGGGTCTCAGTCCCAGCTTTGATGCACCTGTACTGACCTCGCCTTCTGGATGATAGCGGGGTGAACAGGCCGTGGCTCGGGTGGTTGATGTCCTTGATGAGCTTTTTGACCTTCCTGTGACATTGGGTTCTTTAGGTGTCCTGGAGGGCAGGCAGTGTGCCCCCGGTGATGCGTTGGGCAGACCGCACCAGCCTCTGGAGAGCCCTGCGGTTGCAGGCGGCGCAGTTTCCGTACCAGGTGGTGATACAGCCCGACAGGATGCTCTCAATGGTGCATCTGTAAAAGTTTGTGTCTGTAACCCCACTGCAGGACCCCCGCTTCACAAAGATCCTGGACAACCTGCGTCTGCAGAAGAGGGGCACCGGAGGAGTGGACACTGCAGCCGTGGGCAGCACCTTTGACATCTCCAACCTGGACAGACTGGGACAGTCAGAGGTAATAGGGAATACATAGTGTAGGGTGAAGTTTCTCTTAGACACTGATCTTGAGTCAGTTTGGAATTTCCCCCACTAATGGTTAAGGTTAGGATTGGGAAAGGGAAGCTGATTCTAGATCTGCCACTGCCACGGGGTGCATCTCAATAGTCTAAAATGGCGTACTCTCCACTCCTCTCCTTTACCTGCACCTACAATACATTAAAATACAAGGCAATGCAATAAAAGTTCTTATCCCAAATGAGGAAATTCACTTGGTCATTACAACTAATGTAGGACAGCGCTGGAGGACATTCATCAATAGCTGTCACGGTTTACTAAGCCAGAACCCAGAAGCAGACCAGGACAAGGTAAGTGGTGTCAAAGGTGAGTGTTTATTTAACTGATCCACGAGTGCTGCTGAATAATCCAGGGAACAGAGCGGGCGGCGTGGATGAGTTGTTGAGGGTGCAGTAGTTGGTCCAATGATGGCTCGGCAGCCGCCGACCATCAGGCAGAGGTTGGGTGAAGGTTCCGGACGAGTGACTGCAGGGAGAACAAAACGGAGGTAAGCATACAACAAGCAAACAAGGTGCAAAACAACAAAACTAATGCTCTAAGCTCTAAGACTGATCCGCTGATAAACATACTGTTCATGGCTAACGATCCGGCAGGGAATGGATGTTAGGCCAGAGCCTAAGAAGGGTGATGATCAGGACCAGGTGTGCAGATTGCTGATGGGATGCAGGTGCGGAAATCAAGAGAGCTCCCGCCTAGCAACGTTGCCCGGCAACCAGGCAGGGAGCGTTCCAGAACCCTCGGGAAACTGGAGATCACGAGCAGAAAAACTAGTACACAGACAGGACCCGACTCAGACTGCCGGGATCGTTACAGTACCCCCCTCCGACGAACGCCACCGGGCGGACTCCCCGGAGCGCCAGGATGGAGGCGGTAGAAGTCACGAATGAGGTCAGCATCTAGGATCTGTCGCCGCGGAATCCAACTCCTCTCTTCAGGACCATACCCCTCCCAGTCCACGAGATACTGGAAACCCCGGCCCCGCCGTCTGGAATCCATGATGCGTCGCACCGTGTAGGCAGGACCACCTCCGATCATCCGAGGAGGAGGAGGAGGAGGCGGAGGAGGCAACAGAGGACTGAGGAAAACAGGCTTGAGGCAGGAGACATGAAAGGTGGGATGGACTCTGAGCGTCCTCGGTAGTTTGAGTCGAACTGCCACCGGATTGATCACCTTCTCCACCACAAACGGACCAATGAACTTCGGTAACAACTTCCTAGACTCAGTCCGTAAAGGAAGATCCCGTGTGGCCAACCAGACCCTATCTCCGATGGTATAGGTGGGAGCGGGGATCCGGCGACGATTCGCCTGGAGCTGATACCGGTCCGAAACTCTAAGGAGTGCCTTTCTGGCCCGATGCCAGGTCCGGTGGCAACGACGAATATGGGCCTGAACAGAAGGCACTGAGAGCTCCTTCTCCTGAGAAGGGAACAAGGGAGGTTGGTAGCCATACAGGCACTGGAAGGGAGACATCCCAGTGGCAGATGTAGGGAGAGTATTGTGGGCATACTCAACCCAAGGCAACTGAGAGACCCAGGAGGTGGGGTTGGAAGAGACCAGGCAGCGTAGCGTGGATTCCATCTTCTGGTTGGCTCTCTCCGCCTGACCATTAGATTGGGGGTGAAAACCAGATGTGAGACTGACTGTAGCTCCAATGGCCAAACAGAAGGACTTCCAGACAGCAGAGGTAAACTGAGGGCCACGGTCGGAAACGATATCACTGGGCAAACCGTGGACCCTGAAAACCTCCCTAACCAGGATCTCGGACGTCTCCGAGGCAGAGGGAAGCTTGGCAATTGGCACAAAGTGGGCGAACTTGCTGAATCTGTCCACGATAGTCAGAACGACCGTGTTCCCCTCAGAAGCGGGCAACCCAGTGACAAAGTCCAGGGCCAGATGCGACCATGGTCGCCGGGGAATAGGAAGGGGGTGAAGTAGTCCAGAGCTGGGCCGATTGGTACTCTTATTCTGCGCACACACTGGACAGGCAGCAACAAAACCCCGAGTATCCTCGGCCATGGCAGGCCACCAAAAACGTCTGCGAAGAAACGCCATCGTCCAAGCCACGCCAGGGTGACAAGCCATCTTGCTGGCGTGGGACCATTTGAGGACAGCAGGACGAACCGACTCAGGCACAAACAACCGACCGGGTGGACCGTTACCGGGACCGGGCTGCGTCCGAAGGGCCGCCATCACCTCCTCCTCAATCTTCCACATAACTGCTCCCACGACGCAGTTCCGGGGGAGAATTGTCTCGGTCTTGGACCCACTCTCTTCCGTCTTGGAGAACATCCGGGACAAGGCGTCCGCCTTGCCGTTCTTAGATCCAGGTCGGAACGTCAGGGAAAAAATTGAATCGTCCGAAAAACAACGCCCACCTGGCCTGACGGGAGTTGAGACGTCTAGCCGATTGCACGTAAGCAAGATTCTTGTGGTCAGTCCAGACAATAAACGGTTGCTCCGCCCCCTCCAACCAGTGGCGCCACTCCTCCAAGGCAAGTTTCACCGCGAGAAGCTCCCGGTTACCCACATCGTAATTCCTCTCCGCAGGCGAAAGGCGACGAGAGTAGTAGGCGCAGGGATGGAGTTTACTGTCCGTGGAGCATCGCTGCGACAGGATGGCGCCAACTCCCACATCAGACGCGTCCACTTCAACGACGAACTGACGGGCCGTGTCCGGTTGAGAGAGAATCGGTGCGTTGGTGAATCGCCTCTTCAAATCCAGAAACGCTCGATCCGCCTCCGGATTCCACTTGAAGGTCCTGATACTGGAAGTCAAGGCAGTTAACGGAGCGGCCACACGGCTGTAATCCCGGATGAATCTGCGGTAGAAATTCGCAAACCCCAAAAATCTCTGGAGCTGCAATCTCGTACCGGGCTGGGCCCATTCCAGAACCGCTCTAACCTTCTCCTGGTCCATCCTAATCTCTCCCCTGGAGATGATGTACCCGAGAAAGGATGTCGTGTGGGCGTGAAACTCGCACTTCTCGGCCTTCACGAACAGGCGATTCTCCAACAATCGCTGCAGAACCTGCCGGACATGCTGGACGTGGTCGGAAGGTTCCTTCGAGAAGATCAGAATGTCATCCAGGTAAACAAACACAAAGAGACCGATCATATCTCTCAGGACGTCGTTCACCATACTCTGGAATACCGCTGGAGCATTGGTCAGTCCAAACGGCATCACCTGATACTCGAAGTGACCCATCGGTGTATTGAAACCCGTCAACCACTCGTCCCCCTCTCTGATCCGGACCATGTGATACGCATTGCGTAGGTCTAGCTTGGTGAACACCGTAGCACCCTGTAAGGAGTCGAAGGCAGAACTCATCAAGGGCAGGGGATACTTGTTCTTGACCGTGATGTCATTCAACCCCCGATAATCAATACACGGTCGAAGAGAGCCATCCTTCTTACCCAAGAATCCTGCCCCCAGGGGTGATGACGAGGGACGAACGAGACCAGCAGCTAGGGACTCCTTGATGTAGGTCTCCAAAGCCTCACGTTCAGGTCGGGAGATACTGTATAACCTTCCCTTGGGGTAGACAGCTCCAGGGAACAGGTTGATGGCACAATCATATGGTCGGTGGGGAGGGAGTGACAGAGCCTTCTGCTTACTGAACACTTCCCCCAAATCGTGATATGTCTCGGGAACCAGGGACAAATCTGGGGGGTTTAGCCTCAATCACCTGACTGGGAACCGAATGGGGACAGGCAGTCTTGAGACAGTTAGCATGACAATCAAGGCTCCAACTCGTTACCTTGCCCGTCACCCAATCGAACGTGGGATTGTGTTCCTTCAGCCAGGGGTATCCAAGGACCAGAGGAACATGGGAAGACGGCAGAATGAAGAATGAAATCATCTCAGAATGATTCCCCGACAACAGCATCTTAACCGGTTCAGTCCTCATCGTGATACGTGCCAGACTACTGCCGTCCAGAGTGGTAGCTTCAATGGCTTCCGGCAATTGCTCCTTGGAAAGCCCCAGCTGTTCCACCAACTCGGCATCAAGAAAGCTTCCATCGGCACCTGAATCGATAAAAGCGTTAATCGCTAAGCTCTGATTCCTGTTCATAAGGGTAGCCGGGAAACGGGGTCTGACAGAGGTATTGAGAGGTCGAAACTGGCTCGCTAAAAGTCCTCCCAACTTTAGCGAGCCGCGCAGTTTGACGACCGCCGGGAACCAGTGGCGAGGTAATGTCCCGAACCACCACAGTAGAGGCAACAGTTAGTCCTACGTCTGTGTTGGCGCTCCTCCTTGGTTAACCCGTGCCGCCCCCACTTGCATGGGTTCAGAATCGGGAGACAGGACCTCTCCACTAATCCTGTGTGGTGGACGATGATCGACGTATTCTGGTCCAATCCCCGACCCGACTGGAACCTGAGAAGCTGATCGGTTGGACGGGACCCATTGCTTCTCCCTCCTTCGCTCTCGGACTCGATTATCCACCCGAATAGACAAGGCTACCAAGCTGTCCAGGTCACTAGGCTCCGGATAGGAGATCAACTCATCCTTGAGCTGCTCCGACAGACCCTGGTAAAAGGCCGCTTGCAGAGACTCCTCATTCCACCCACTCTCCACAGCCAACGTCTTGAACTCGATCACGAAGTCGGCCACGCTGCGAGTTCCTTGGCGAAGCGAAAACAGGCGCCTAGCTGCGTCCCTCCCTCGGACGGAATGGTCGAAGAGCTTCCTCATCTCGGCCGTGAACCCCTGGTATGAAGCCATGCAGGGATCCTGTCGTTCCCAAACGGCTGAAGCCCACTCCAGCGCTCGACCACGCAGCAACTCAATCACAAAGGCTATCCTAGCTTTGTCTGTGGCATAAGAGTAGGGCTGTAGATCGAACACTAATCCACACTGCATAAGGAAGGAACGGCATCTTCCCAGCTCCCCCTCATATTTATCCGGCGTCGGAACCTTGGGCTCACGGAAGGACACAGCTCCAGAAGCGGCAGGCGAGATGGGTGAAACCGGTAGTGGATCCTCCACCGGAAACTTGCGCTGGTTCTGGACCTCCGTCAGACCGGTAGAAAGGTTCCGAACTGACAACGCGATCTCCTGTAGTACCGTGCTATGATGGCCCAACATCTTCTCCTGATGGGTAATGGCATGGCGAACAGAGTCCAGGTCCGCTGGGTTCATTACTGGCCGGATCGTTCTGTCACGGTTTACTAAGCCAGAACCCAGAAGCAGACCAGGACAAGGTAAGTGGTGTCAAAGGTGAGTGTTTATTTAACTGATCCACGAGTGCTGCTGAATAATCCAGGGAACAGAGCGGGCGGCGTGGATGAGTTGTTGAGGGTGCAGTAGTTGGTCCAATGATGGCTCGGCAGCCGCCGACCATCAGGCAGAGGTTGGGTGAAGGTTCCGGACGAGTGACTGCAGGGAGAACAAAACGGAGGTAAGCATACAACAAGCAAACAAGGTGCAAAACAACAAAACTAATGCTCTAAGCTCTAAGACTGATCCGCTGATAAACATACTGTTCATGGCTAACGATCCGGCAGGGAATGGATGTTAGGCCAGAGCCTAAGAAGGGTGATGATCAGGACCAGGTGTGCAGATTGCTGATGGGATGCAGGTGCGGAAATCAAGAGAGCTCCCGCCTAGCAACGTTGCCCGGCAACCAGGCAGGGAGCGTTCCAGAACCCTCGGGAAACTGGAGATCACGAGCAGAAAAACTAGTACACAGACAGGACCCGACTCAGACTGCCGGGATCGTTACAATAGCCTAAGCTCCTTATGAGCCAAGGGCTTAAGAAGGCAAATCAAAAGCTGCTATTCAAAATCTGAGAAGGTAGGTCAACACAATACGGTGAAGAGTACCAAATGCATTTGCTTTACAGCTCGATATAGTAAATGAGAGGATATGAGCGAGGAAGCCATTTTAGACTACTGAGATGCGGCCATGGGTTGTACTGGAAGGCTTGAACAATGTCTTGAGGAGAGACTGTCTTGCCTCTGTTTGTGTGTTGTGTACCCTCTTGTGTTCCCAGTCATGCTGTCATGCCTGTGTCTGCATGCGAGATGGTGACATAGATAAAGGAAGACAATGGGACTATTCTGTATTATGTGTTGTTGGTGGTGTGAGTCCTGGAGAGCCACAATATGTGCAGAGTACCAGACACTTGTTCTGGCAGCTCTTGGTGGCCCAATGCCCTATTAAGACACTTTCTGTTGGTGGTTCATTTATTATGGCAGTTACCTGTAGATCCTCCACTAACACTGTGCATTTACACACACACACACACACACTCACACACACACCAATTAAGATGTGGTTGACTATTTGAATCAGGTATGGGAAAAAAGCCTGCACACACTGCCGCTCTCCAGGACCAATCGGTGAGGAATGCAGATATGTTAAACACCTAACTAGATGTTGTGAGATCTGGCACAGTCTGCAATGCAGTCGTTCTCCAACACACCCACTGTCTCTCTGTGTGATCAGGTCCAGCTAGTGCAGACGGTGGTGGACGGCGTCAACTACCTGATCGACTGTGAGAAGAAACTGGAGAAGGGTCAGGACATCAAGATCCCCCCGCCGCTCAAGAAGTAGACCGCCCAACCCCCAACCCAGATATACCGCTTCTTACCAACCTCTCTGTCTCATCCCCATCAGAGCCATAAGTAATGTACAGATTTAGTCCAACTCTGTTTGAGATGTCGAATTGAAATGGCACCAAATGTTCCAAGAACATTACATTCCGGTAGGAATGCACATTTAGAATGTTCTAGTGCATACCTTGTGCATACCTAGTAGATACCTAGTGCATACCTATGGCTCTAATCCCAATGCAACTATATGCAATGGAACTCCTTCTACTTAATAGCCCCCAACCTGACACCTAAGCCTGTTAACTAAACTACAGCATGTCCTATACTCTATGTGTCCGATACTACTACTTCCTTGCCTCCTGTCCTCTGTATCGGATGTGGACGAACATGGCTACACCCTATACTGATACTGCTACAGTAGTATAATCCATCCATTTGTGGTAGTCTACACCCATAGTGTAACCATGTAGTGATAGATGACAACTTGAATGGACTTGAATGTAGCACAACAACCATGTCGGACTGAAAAGACTCAGGTTTCTTAGGGGTTTGTATGCTGAAGTTAATAGTTCATAATAAGACACAGGTTAAACGAAGTCGGACTAACAATAACTCATGCTAAACTACTGTGCTCAGTGCTTGATGATGTACTGTATGTATTAAGCAGCAATATCATTTCAACCCACCATTGAATGTCATTCTCGGACATATTTTAATAAAGAAACCATCTATTTAAACCATCTTTCCTCTCTCATTCGTCATTAATATTATAAACCTGTTACGTGCCTGTGTGTTGTTGACCCATAGACTTATATAATTGTGTTGAACTTGACCACATTGTAACCTGTAACTGTTCAAAGCGTGTGTGTGTCTGCGTGTGTGTGATTTCATCCCATCATGAAAGCAAAGCTTTGAGTGACTTATTACAGTAGATGGGTGCCATGGTAACCAAGCTCTCAGTGCTTGACTGTGATCAGCTAGGTAGGGCTTGGTGTCATGTGACAATACTGATCCTCATAACACTGCATTGTGCTATAACCAACCACTGTACATTACCAAGACGTATGGCCAAAGGGAGTTAGCATTGATTGGATTTCTATGCATTTGATTGAAATACTGTAAATCACTGATTAGTGTGAACAAACTATGATAACGTGTAGCCAATATACCCATCTGTCGTGCAGTTTAAGGTCATAATCTGAGTAGCATTCACAATATTGCACAATTACTACAATCGTTAATACTTCATTAAAGACTGGGAAAGAAATTATAACATGTTCTGATACTAGATGTTCCAACAAGAGCACTGTCTCTTACAACTGACTTCAGATCTGCCAGCCAGGCTATTTGACATTGTAACATAATATGTGCTAGAATACTAGGGGATCAATTTGTCTTATTCCTAATGCTGAACACTGACATTGCAACAGCATCTGTGTTATTCAGAGCCGCAAATAGAGCATCAAATAAACCCTGAAGTGTTTGTATTACAAGGTTTTAGGAATCCCTCTCTCTATCCAACCGGTGATTGTTTGAAAAGCATTGGAGCGGCATGTTGTGTTACTGAAATCTGGGTTGATGACACCATAGCGAAACGTTTTGCAACGGAAAACGAAATGAGCAGTTCCTCCCGGTCTTTTTCCGTTTGGTGCCTACTGAACCCTGTACAATACAGCCAAGCTACTTGAAGCGCCCCAGCATGCTTTGCATTGCATTCTGCAGACCTTGGTCCTCCTCCCAAATCTCACAGGGGGAAAATGGTACGTTGCCATGGCAACCATCTTACGGAGGAACGGGAACTAGGAACTCCAAGGGGGGCTTTGTGTATGCACAGCCAACAAATCCTCAAGCCTTCAGTGGAGCTGCAGGATGCACAGGCACAATGACAAGCCAGAAAGCACAGACTCATCATAGCATACAGAAGTCCTGTTTATACCTGGTGCTAACATTGTGCCCACATTTTTAGACTGGTGTAGAAAATTCAAATAACATGGGCTATACAAGGTGTCGAAAGCATTCCACAGGGATGCTGGCCCATGTTTTGATTATCTTTCTGACCACTTACTGAGGTAGACGGGGACTTGTTGTATCTGGATCATCTTGATCAGATCACGAAAACCACATGTCAATGCAAGATGTAACCAGGGCCTGTAGGGGGAGGGCACCACTCTTGTTTCTTTTTTTCCATGACACAGACTGACCAGGTGAATCCAGGTGAAATCTATGATCCCTTATTGATGTCACTTGTTAAATACACTTCAATCAGTGTAGATGAAGGGGAGGAGACTGGTTAAAGAAGGATTTTTAAGCCTTGAGACAACTGAGACATGGATTGTGTATATGTGCCATTTAGAGGGTGAATGGGCAAGAAAACATGTAAGTGGCTTTGAATGGGGTATGGTAGTAGGTGCCAGGCACACCAGTTTGTGTCAAGAACTGCAACACTGCTGGGTTCACACGCTCAACAGTTTCCCATGTGTATCAAGAATGGTCCATCACCCAAAGGACATCCAGCCAACTTGACACAACTGTGGGAAGCATTGGAGTCAACATGGGCCAGCATCCCTGTGGAAGCATCCCTGTCCGCACATGTGAAATATGCTGGTAGGTGGGTCCAAAGTAACTAAAGCTAGCCCTATCAACATGGGCCAGCATCCCTGTCCCCAAGGTGTTTGTATAGCCCATGCCCAGACGAATTGAGGCTGTTCTGAGGTCAAAAGGGTGGGGAGCAACTCAATATTAGGAAGGTGTTCTTAATGTTTTGTACACTCAGTCATAGCCGCGGGAAGTAGTGCACTGAGCTTTTACTAGTCCTGTGTTTGCGGTATATCCGTCTGTAGCGCATGCAGATATTTATTTTTTTACAATTTCACCGTCAGCTCATACAACAGCTCCAGGTCGAAGTGCATTGCAGCCACAGTAGCAACAGGTTGTAAACAGGAAGTAGCTAATGAGCCCGCACATGTGAAATATGCTTGTAGGTGGGTCCAAAGTAACTAAAGCTAGCCCTATCAAGACCAATATATTTAACGTAGTAGTCGGATGGAACTGCACATCATTTTGTCAGGGAAACGCACAGCATTGGGGCGGAAAAGTCTGATGTTCCCACTTTGGATTTCCCACTTTAAGCCCAAATATAACATACTTTGAATAAAACCATGACTTATTGACTTAAAAGGGTAAGCACTGGTTATCGTCTTTCAGCTAATAAAAAAGTGGATTTTCGCTGGTGTGGGCACTTAAGCATTATTTGTGGTGAGCACACTTGGGACCCAGCCTCCCCTGGCCTCAACCTCTTGGTTGGCAGCAAAATGACCTTTCTGCCACACCATCAGGTCAGTGAGCGTGAGAGAGATCAGTAACTTTGAATTTTACAATAACTACTTGCAGCAAGCTGACAGTAAGTTATTGAAAATAAACGTGAACTTCCTGGTGACCAACTGCCATTAAGTTACTGTAAAATGCACAGTAACCTCTTAACAGTGCAGCTCTTGATTGTCACGTGCTCTTACAAAGATTGTAGAACTGGGAGTGGACAAAATTGCAATTTTTAACAGTCTGTGCCATAAGCACATCTGAAGTATCCTATAAGTATAACTGTAGAACCTGTTATTGGTTCTACCTGGAACCTGAAGGTACTTCATGAGAGGGCTCTATATGGAACTCAAAAGGGTTCCCCTACAGCAGGGGTGTCAAACATACGGCCCGCGGGCCGGATCAGGCCCGCAAACGGGTTTAATCCGGCCCGCGAGATGATTTTGAAAAAAAAAAAAAATTTATTTTATTTTTATTTTTTTTAGTATAAAAATTGCGTTGCAATTTTTCAATAAAATAAACTGCTGTTCCAATTGCGTCCAATGGATGGCGCAATAGCAATTGTGTTAAGCAAGCAAACTGTTTATACCGGGGCAGAGCAAGTAGGTCAAGCACGTGCAGCCAATGAGCTACTTTGTTTTGCCCTCGATATTTATTACGGCTTCTACTTTTAACATTATGTGCTTTGGCACCCTCATTGCCCCAATATGTCTCTGTCAAAAAAGAGAAAAGTGGACGCAGAGTGCAGAGTGTTCCAAGAAAATGGTCATCCTATTTAATCACGGAATTGAATGGGAAAGCTGTATGTTTGGTGTGTTCAGAGCATGTTGCAGTGCTGAAAGAATATAACCTTCGTCGCCACTATGTGAGTCTTCATGCCGACAAATATGACAACTTTCAAGGACAGCGGAGATGAGAGAAGGTGAAGGAACTGTTGGCGGGTCTGAAGAAACAGCAGTCTTTGTTTACACACAGCCGAGACATCAGTGACGCTGCAGTGAAAGCTAGCTACCTCATTGCTAATGAAATCGCAGTGGCTTCAAAACCATTTAGTGAGGGTGAATTTGTAAAAACATGCATGATGAAGGCAGCGGAGATTGTGTGCCCTGAAAAGCGGCAGGCTTTTGCAAATATCAGCCTGACAAGAAACACAGTTGCAGACAGGATTTCCGATCTTTCAGTGGATTTGGACAGCCAGTTGAAGCAAAAAGTAAAGTCATTTATTGCATTTTCGGTTGCAATTGATGAAAGCACGGACATTACAGATGTTGCACAACTGGCCATTTTTTCATCCGCGGAGTTGATGACACATTGACCGTCACCGAGGAGTTTGTGGAGTTGGTGCCGATGACAGATACAACGACAGCAGCTGATATTTTTACCGCACTCGTCGGCGCGCTGGACAGGGTCGGAGTGGACTGGTCCCGCGCTGTCAGCCTGGCTACAGATGGTGCGCCCTCAATGATTGGGTAAAAAAGCAGGCGTTGTGACAAAGTTCAGAGAGAAAGTGCAATCTGCAAATGGAGGACGTGATTTTTTGACTTTTCACTGTATTTTGCACCAGGAGGCTTTGTGTTGCAAGTCATTAAAGATGGTTAACGTCATGAAGGTGGTCATCCAAACTGTTAATTTCATCCGATCCAGAAGCCTGAATCACCGTCAGTTTGACAGCCTTCTCAGAGAGAAAGACCACATCTATGGCCTGCCATACCACACTGAGGTAAGATGGTTAAGCCGATGTGCTGTGCTGAGGCGTTTCTTTGATTTACGAGAAGAAATTGAACAGTTCATGGAAGAAAAGGGCAAACCAGTGTTAGAATTTCATTCCGCAGAATGGATGCAGGACCTTGCATTTATGGTGGATGTTACAGAGCACCTGAATAACTTGAACAAACAGCTGCAAGGGCGCAACAAAGTTGTCACGCAGTATTATGACAGCATACGTTCTTTCAAGTTGAAGCTGTCATTGTGGGAGACGCAACTTGCCGGTGGTGATGCAGCTCACTTCCCCTGTCTGAAAAATGTGTACGCGACCCAACATGTGGCAGACATGAAGCGGTTCAAAGATAAAATAACTGGACTGTTACGGGAGTTTGAGCAACGCTTTCAGATTTATGTTTATATGTTTTTATGTTGATGTGCTATTGTTTTTAATTGATTTTATTTTATTTGTATATTTAACCTATTCTTGACTCTGTGGTTCTTGCACTTGTTTGGGGAACAGGATTTCATTATTTTTATCTATTTTTAGCCTGAGAAATGACACCCTGATATAGTTCTGTGATCTGTGAAACAGTTCTGTTAATCACTGAGGCATTGTGTGTTTGTGTGTTCTTTTTCTTTAGAATTTTCAAATAAACTTGACGTGTTTTATGATTAATAGTGATGTTGTGCTTGTACTATTTTGGACACACTGTCCTCAGGCTCCAGCTTTATGTTGTATGTTGATCGTATTAAAACAAAGAAAACAATCTGAAGTTGTTGTTTTTAAGTTATATATACCATGATTTTTCCGGTCCGGCCCACTTGGGAATAGATTTTCCTCCATGTGGCCCCTGAGCTAAAATGAGTTTGACACCCCTGCCCTACAGGAACAAATCAAAGGGTTCTAGGTGGTACCCCAAAGAGTTCCCCTATAGGGACAAATGACAGAACTCTGTAACCAGAGGGTTCTTCATGACAGGGTTCTACGGAGAACCCAAAAGGGTTCCCCTACAGCAGGGGACAATTACATTCAGATTTTTTCTTGAGCGGGGCCGGAACATAGTTATAGGTAATTTGTACACTGCAAATTGATCGCAACAATCCCAAAGAGATGTAGTTTTTGACAAAAACATAAATCATTTCAAACCTTGATTACATTGGGAGACTATCACATATGCCTCTCTATTTCTGCGTGGGAATACTTGGGAATAGATTTCCAAAATTAAAATCACTTTGAGCTGATTTCCTGGTGATTTTACAGTCTTACATGTCCAACAACTAAAATTATTTTACAATTTATTTTATTATTATTATTATTATTTGGCTCAGAATACTTGGGGGACAAATTAAATCACCCATAGGCCGAATTTGGCCCGTGAGCTGCCTATTGTGGAACCCTGCCCTACAGAGACAAAATGAAGAACCCACAAGGGTTCCTTGTGAGAGGGTTCTAAACAATCTAAGGGTTCTACGTGTCACCTAAAAGGGTTCCCCCATAAGGACAAATGACAGAATGTCTATTGGTTCTACTATTTAAAAAATCTACATCCAGTTGCGTAGCAGGAAATTCAGGTCGCTGGCAACCAAGAAGTTGTCCATTCTAATCCCAAGTGAGGTTGACACCAAGTAATCTGATTTTTGCTGGTCTGCAAAACCACACCCATCATTATCATATTTCCCAGCATGCTCTATTACAGTTAGATTTTTTTACTGAAGAAAGCGCAACATGCAACAATTTCAAAGATTTTACTGCGTTACAGTTCATAAAAGGAAATCCGTCAATTGAAATGAATGCATTAGGCCCTAATCTATGGATTTCACATGACTGGAAAAACAGATAATAAATCTGTTAGTCACAGATACCTTTAAAAAAAAGTTGGGGTGTGGATCAGAAAACCAGTGAGTGGTGAAACATCTCCATGCAGCGCGACACATCTCCTTCGCATGTTGATTGTGGCCTGTGGAATGTTGTCCCACTACTTGAGTGCAAACACCAAGTTAGGCATACAGTGCCATGCAAAAGTATTCATTCCCCTTGGCGTTTTTCCTATTTTGTTGCATTACAACCTGTAATTTAAATTGATTTTTATTTGGATTTCATGTAATGTACATACACAAAATAGTCCCAATTGGTGAAGTAAAATGAAAAAAATTACTTGTTTCAAAAAATTCTAAAAGATAAATAACGGAAAAGTGGTGCGTGCATATGTATTCACCCCCTTTGCTATGAAGCCCCTAAATAAGATCTGGTGCAACCAATTACCTTCAGAAGTCACATAATTAGTTAAATAAAGTCCACCTGTGTGCGATATAAGAGTCACATGATCTGTCACATGATCTCAGTATATATACACCTGATCTGAAAGGCCCCAGAGTCTGCAACACCACTAAGCAAGGGGCACATCCAAGCAAGCGGCACCATGAAGACCAAGGAGCTCTCCAAACAGGTCAGGGACAAAGTTGTGGAGAAGTACAGATCAGGGTTGGGTTATAAAAAAATATCAGAGACTCTGAACATCCCACGGAGCACCATTAAATCCATTATTTAAAAAATGGAAAGAATATGGCACCACAACAAACCTGCCAAGAGAGGGCCGCCCACCAAAATTCACAGACCAGGCAAGGAGGGCATTAATAAGCTCCACAGCAGAGATTGGAGTATCTGTCCATAGGACCACTTTAAGCCGTACACTCCACAGAGCTGGGCTTTACGGAAGAGTGGCCAGTAAAAAGCCATTGCTTCAATAAAAAAATAAGCAAACATGTTTGGTGTTCACCAAAAGGCATGTGGGATACTCCCCAAACATATGGAAGAAGGTACTCTGGTCAGATGAGACTAATATTTAGCTTTTTGGCCATCAAGGAAAACGCTATGTCTGGCGCCATCTTCTTCTCTTTCATGACTCTGTCATACAGTACACACTTTTAGTTTTTGTTGTCCTAGGCTACCTGGCTAAAATTCTTCCTCGCTAGCTAGCCTAACTTCCTTTCATGGGCAATGATGCACCAGGCCAGCTAGTTAACATTAGCCTACTATATCTAGTTACATATTGAACTTCCATCCTCTCAGGCCAGGGGCAAAATGTATGAATTTATGGTTAGATCAGAATCGCCGTAATAATCATTGGCCAGTATGGAGAATTAAGTAAAACCAGTCCAAATCCCTATCTCCGTCCGTGGCTAATTTGTGAAAGGTAATATTTTAGCTAGCTAGCGCAACGCTAGCTAGCGCAACGCTGATTGGCTATTATTAATTTTTTTAAATATCAAGGGAAGCCAAATGCTCTCTGGCTTCCCTTGCATTCAATGTTACAATGCAACAATGTCATACTCTTTTTGACCAGACAGCATTAGATAGATGGCCTACACAGGAAAATTATGAAACCCAGAGAGACAAAAGTTTAATTATTTTGTGTTTTTTTCTTGGTGCATTTTTTTGGGAAACACAGGCTTCCCTGGACATCCATGAATACATGCCACTGCTGAGGAGGTGTTTTTGGTGTAACATATTATAGGCCTACTATGCTACAGTATATGCTATTATATTCGGTTCTGTTATGTAAAATACTAATTAATCATTGTGATCTTGCAAGACATAGATCATGTTAGATCAAAGCTGAATCAAACTATTAAACGAGCACCATTGTGAGAAGTGATAATCTTCTATTTGTAATAAGTGATGAGTAGGACTATTAGGCGTAGGCAAAAGATCTTGATGAGGGTTATTTTAAGTGATTTGAGCACCCTTCGAATCATGGTGGTGAAAGGACAGCACCGTAACATATCGTTCTGGGTTCCACTGCACAAGAGGGGGTCCGTGGAGTTTTATGAACATCAAGGCAGAAACGCTGTGAGTTTGGATCCTCGATCTCGTTGGTGGGATGATAAGGTTCATGCGGCGGATGAGTTTGTCTGCATACGCAATAGAGGTGGTACGTTTCTGCGTAGCCGCGGGAAGTAGGGGTGCTGAGGGTGCTGCAGCACCCCCTGAAAAATCTGAATAAAATGTAAACAAATTAGACCCAAAAGTAGTGCACTGGGTCTTTATTAGCCCTTTATTAGCAGACCGATACAGCTGTCAATAGCGGGCCGATATAATAATTGAGCTCAGGTGCGTCCTGTTTCCATTGATCATCCTTGAGATGTTTCTAAATTGTAAATTCAACTGATTGGACACGATTTGGAAAGGCACACACCTGTCTATGTAAGGTCCCACAGTTGACAGTGCATGTCAGAGCAAAAACCAAGCCATGAGGTCGAAGGAGTTGTCCGTAGAGCTCCGAGACAGGATTGTTTCGAGGCACAGATCTGGGGAAGGGTACCAAATAAATTGAAGGTCCCCAAGAACACAGTGGCCTCCATCATTCTTAAATGGAAGTAGTTTGGAACAACCAAGACTCTTCCTAGAGCTGTAATGTAACAACATTTTGCCCTCAGAACAGCCTCAATTCGTCGGGGCATGGACTCTACAACGTGTCGAAAGCGTTTGCCGAAAAACAGTAGGATTTTAGGGATGGGAAAATAACCTTCCTGCCAAGTAAAAATTAGCCTACTGATTCGGACGGGACTAAAATTACAGATGTGGTGATTTGTGTTCGTACACATAACATTACCTGAGCTCCCCCAGTAAAACGTATCCCGTCTGAAAAGGGCTAAAGTCATGGAAAGAGCTGGTGTTCTAGTTTTGTATACTCCGTGTATCTTTTGATTAATTTCCTTTCACGGTAGCTCCCAATACTTTCACCTACTTAGGGGTCTGTGTGACTTGGAAATTCAAAGACCTGTTACATTTTTATTTCAAGCCAGCCTTGGAGAAATCTAAGCAGGACCTCAATCGCTGGTCGACACTCCCCATATCACATACACTGAGTGTACAAAACATTAAGGACACCTTCCAAATATTGAGTTGCACCCCCTGCTTTTTGCCCTCATAATAGCCTGAATTTGTTGGGGCGTGGACTCTACAAGGTGTCGAAAGCGTTCCACAGGGATGCTGGCCCATGTTGACTCAAATGCTTCCCACAGTTGTGTCAAGTTGGCTGGATGTCCTTTGGGTGATGGACCATTCTTGATACACACGGGAAACTGTTGAGCGTGAAAAACCCAGCAGCTTTGCAGTTCTTGACACAAACCGATGCGTCTGGCACCTACTACCATACCCCATTCAAAGGCACTTAAATATTTTGTCTTCCCCATTCACCTTCTGAATGGCACATGTACACAATCTATGTCTCGAGGCTTAAAAATACTTATTTAACCTGCCTCCTCCCCTTCAACTACACTGATTGAAGTAGATTTAACAAGTGACATCAATAAGGGGTCATAGCTTTCACCTGGATTCACCTGGTCTGTCTATGTCATGGAAAGAGCAGGTGTCCTTGATGTTTTTTACACTCAGTGTATATCTACTTTAATTTGGAATAAAAAGATCCCACGGTTGCGTAAAGCGTTTTTGAAAAGATATAAAGGAGAGGGGGGTCTTGCTCTACCCAGTTTCCTCCATTACTACTGGGCTGCAAATATTCACAAGATAACCTTTTGGGTCTCTACATTCTTAGAGGGGGAAGGACCAACTGGTGTGGTCCCTTATGGAAAAACACTCATGTCAAACATCATCCCCGGTCTCCTTAGTCTGTGCCTCCCCAATCTCTCCCACCCACCAGCTGGCTTGATGAATGTTTGAACCTGGATCCCTATGTAAAGGGACACATTTCTATGCTGTATGACATTATTCCGAATATTGCATGCCCCAATCTTGACCATGTAAGTCATTCATGAGAGGAAGAGTTTGTAATCGAGATCTCCGATATCACCTGGCATTCTACAATTAACAGGATACACTCATCCTCTGTCGACATCAGACATGGGTTAATACAGTTTAAAGTATTTCATCGCCTACACTTCTGCAGGAGTAGACTTGCCAGATAGTATCCTGATATAGACCCAACCTGCTCTATATGCCATCAGGTTCCCGCCACACAGTATCACATGTACTGGTCATGCCCGACACTAGTTCCATTCTGGTCCTCTATCTTTGAGACTTTCTCATATATATGCAATAAGGAAATTGCCCCAACTCCCTTTGTCGCTATTTTTGGTGCAGCCCCCGAAGTGATTACTTTCTGCAACACCCAAGCAGGGGCCATAGCCTTCTCTTCCCTTCTGGCCCACCCACTTATTATTTTAAAGTGGAAGTCAGATACCATCGCATACTCACTGAGTTAGGGATGTTATGGCCCATCTTAAACTGGGTTAGAGATGTTATGGCCCATCTCAAACTTGAGAAGGTAAAATATTCCACCCATGACTCCTCTCAAAAGTTTTATTTACATTTTACATTTACATTTACGTCATTTAGCAGACGCTCTTATCCAGAGCGACTTACAAATTGGTGAATTCACCTTATAGCCAGTGGGATAACCACTTTACAATGTTTTTTTATTTTTTATTTATTTGTTTTTGTATTTCAAATATTATTATTATTTGTTTAAAAAAAAAAAAATTGGGGGGGGGGTTGGGGTAAGGGAGGGGTCTGGCAGCCATTTCAAATCAAATCAAATGTTATTTGCCACATGCGCCGAATACAACAGGTGTAGACATTACAGTGAAATGCTTACTTACAAGCCCTTAACCAACAATGCATTATTTTCTTATTTTTTTCTTTTTAAAGAATAAAAGAAAATAGCTAAAGAGCAGCAGTAAAATAACAATAGGGAGGCCATATACAGGGGGCACCGGCTAGTCGAGGTAATTTAGGTAAATTGTACATGTGGGTAGAGTTAAAGTGACTATGCATAAATAATAAACAGAGTAGAGCAGCGTAAAAGAGGGGGATGGGGTGGGGGGGCAGTGCAAATAGTCCGGGTAGCCATGATTAGCTGTTCAGGAGTCTTATGGCTTGGGGGTAGAAGCTGTTGAGAAGCCTTTTGGACCTAGACTTGGCGCTCTGGTACCGCTTGCCATGCGGTAGCAGAGAGAACAGTCTATGACTAGGGTGGCTGGAGTCTTTGACAATTTTGAGGGCCTTCCTCTGACACCGCCTGGTATAGAGGTCCTGGATGGCAGGAAGCTTGGCCCCAGAGATGTACTGGGCCGTACGCACTACCCTCTGTAGTGCCTTGCGGTCGGAGGCCGAGCAGTTGCCATACCAGGCGGTGATGCAACCAGTCAGGATGCTCTCGATGGTGCAGCTGTAGAACCTTTTGAGGATCTGAGGACCCATGCCAAATCTTTTCAGTCTCCTGAGGGGGAATAGGCTTTGTCGTGCCCTCTTCACGACTGTCTTGGTGTGTTTGGACCATAATAGTTTGTTGGTGATGTGGACACCAAGGAACTTGAAGCTCTCAACCTGTTCCACTACAGCCCCGTCGATGAGAATGGGGGCGTGCTCAGTCCTCTTTTTTTCCCTGTAGTCCACAATCATCTCCTATGTCTTGATCACGTTGAGGGAGAGGTTGTTATCCTGGCACCACACGGCCAGGTCTCTGACCTCCTCCCTATAGGCTGTCTCATCGTTGTCGGTGATCAGGCCTACCACTGTTGTGTCGTCAGCAAACTTAATGATGGTGTTGGAGTCGTGCCTGGCCATGCAGTCATGGGTGAACAGGGAGTACAGGAGGGGACTGAGCACGCACCCCTGAGGGGCCCCCGTGTTGAGGATCAGCGTGGCAGATGTGTTGTTACCTACCCTTCTTGACTACATTGAGAGTAACCTCTGTGCTGAGAACTTAATGTAGCCTTCTTTTATAAAAAAATAAAATGGTATTGTCCACCAGCTATTGCATAGGATAGTACCTTGAGTGATGCACATGTCAAAACATTTTGCAGGGGTATTTCATTTTTGTAGTTGTTGCTGTATTTATGTTTTTTTACTGTCAATTATGTTCTGTCTTTATGTCTACTTTTAAAAAACAATAAAAACAATTGCTATTTTTTTATATAAACAATTTTCAAAAGATACGGTTTTGCAGTATAAAGGACTTGCATTATGTTTTATCATTGATAAAAAGTTCAATATAAACAAAAACATTTATGATGTGTAACAATTTTTCCTTTTAAAGTGTTTTTCATGGTTGCAAAAGCGAGGGACGCAAATGCCACCCCATTTCAAGAATGACCCGGATATTAAATATTCCTATTGCTAAGTTTAAGGGCAAAACCTAGGTAATCATTGAAAACTGTTCAACGAGAAAGTAAAGATATGATTCACCCTGACAACAAATGTTTTATTTACCAGATAGGCCTATCTAAGATTGCAGGGAATAATCTTAAGGAGAACTGTGGTGGATTTGGTGCATGACCTCCCAGGGTGCTCACTGACACTGTGTAAGAGTGCCCCCTATTATATATTGGTTGGAACTGTGAGACTATTCAAGTTGACTACTACTAGGAATAAATATATTTGATCTCATAGCCTTAGCCTGGCATCCAAACTGAGGTGAAGTAAAACAACGGTGAGCGCAGCATTCAGTCTGGTTTAACCAGGCTATCATTGGCTCTCTCTGCCCTCCACATCATCTTTAGTTCTCAAGGGTAAACTAGATGACTAATTGAACATGGACACTAACAATACTGGGAAGAAAAAACATGGTTTATTTTCTTCAAAATATGGTGGATCTTCTGAATAGATGTGGGGTCCTGGGATCTTATGAGTCGTGCAGGTTTAGCAAAGCCTGAACTGTGTCAGAGAAGACAGAAAGAGAGGAGGGAGGGAGAGAGAGAGAGAGAGAGAGAGAGCGGAGAGAGAGAGAGAGAGAGAGAGAGAGAGAGAGAGAGAGAGAGAGAGAGAGAGAGAGAGAGAGAGAGAGAGAGAAAACATTTTGACTCAAACATACTGTAGGTCTACTGTGTCTATTAATATCTATGTCCTTCACAATGAGGTTATAAAATGAGGCATACTTATTACATGATTAAGGGACCTGACACAAACACAAGAAACCTATTCAGAAGGGAGCTGTTGTCACAATAGTTCAGACTCATTTCTACTAATCTCGGCTATCAAGACTATTGCAAAGTGCATAGTCTGAAGTGGTTTCCTCTCCCTATCTCATCTCCTTCATCTGCACTCAGTGCCACCTCTAGCCTTCTGGGGGCCCTAAGAGAGATTTGGTCGGGGGGCCCCCACCTCACGAGCAAAACCTTTTAGTGCCCCCCCCTCTTGGCAGTTCAATTCCTGCAATTCTACACATTTTCCCATGGGGTATAGAGAAAGTGTGGCAGTTTTAAAGCAAATTTCCTGCAATTCTACACATATTGCCATGACTTATGCCATGTTCACATGATATCTGTGTGAGAGTGACTAACAAAATCAATGGGGCCCCCTAGTGGCCGCAGGGCCTTACGTGCAGCACGTCGTCCGTATATGAAGAGGAAGCTCTGTTCTCACTGATCAGTGCAGATTTAGGAAAGGAAACAAGGATATTAAGGAAGCCACTTATGACTATTGAGATGCAGCCCTAACCTGACCCCAGTCTCTTCCCCATTTAAATACAGTCCGGTAGGGGACTACTACCACTCTGTGTGATTCCTTACCTGCTAAGTTCTGCAGCCTCTTCCTCTCGTCCAGGTTGTGCTGCAGCATCTCCAGCAGCTCAAAGTACCTGAAAAGGGAGTCCCGTGGCCAGGTGACCTTCTCGTCCTCCTCCTGCTCCTGCATCACCTTCATGTTCTCCTCCACGTACGACTCCCAGTCTAACAGAGGGGGGAATAGGAGGAAACCAGTTAATTAGGGCATGAAACAGAAAATGCTGTAAAACTGTTTGCAGCAGAAAAGGAGTCCAGGTAGATGCTCTTTGTTTCAGTGTGTTTTATGTTTGGTGCCCTATGATGACCCAGATGGTTCAGACTACTCTTTTAGATTGCATCATAGTAATGAGATCTCAGTGTCCAGGGCATGTTGGTATGTTCACTGTAATTCTTAACAGAGTTGATGTCCTGTATCAAATATCATCGCACACTCCAAATGTACTCCCTATGATTTATTGGGTATCACCAACATTTTGGCACACAGCCCAGCTAGCACATTTGGTTCCCTGGAAGTTGTGGGAACGTGTGTTTTTGGTTTCAGATTGGTTTCCAGGAATGGAGCCCTATGTTTCCTGACCGGTTAAACTGAACGTTTTTTTTAAACATTCTTAGAACAAAACCAAACATTCCAGACTGTTCTGGGAACTTTTATTTTTTTTGTTGCAGGGAGATTCTGAGAACATTTTACTCGAGTTTCTGAGAGGTTATATTAACTCTGAGAACAGAAATTATTGTTTATTTGATGGTAATCAAATAACATTCTGAGAACATTCTCTAAATGTTATGAAAGTTGTTATGTTATTATTAAAAGTTTGCTTAAGATTACAGTAGGTTTGATCTTGCACACGCTTAACAAGATAGAGGATTAGAGAGTTTTGTTGACGCTGAGAATGGAATGTATATGTAAATAACATTCTTAGAACATTCTCTGAAAGTTACTTACGTTTTTGTGGTTTTTCTGGAAAGTTTTCTAAATGTTCTGAGAACGGAATTTAGAGCTTATTGATGTTAATGTTCTGGTAACATTTAGAATTCCATTTTTTAGAACATTCCTAGAATATTGCCAAGAACAGACTCTGAAAGTTTTGAGAACATTGCTTAAGTTACGCAATTTTTAAGAATGTTCCCAGAATGTAGTCAAAATATGACATTAAACAGAACCACATGGGAACTTGTGTAGAATATTCTGTACTGAAATTCCCACAGAAGTTCGTTGTTTCTTAAATTTCTCTGAACAATTTAAGAACATTACTTTAAATAGAACCATGAGGAAACCTGTAGGAAATGTTATGCTGAAGTACTGAAATTCCCACAGAAGAACTTTGTTTCTTAACATTGTCTGAACAATTTGAGAACATTCCCAATGTCAAACCATTTGTAGAATGTTCTAAGAAATATTATTAAAAATGTAATTAAATGTAACCATGTGTGAACTTTTAGGAAACGTTCTGTTAAAGTAAGAAATCGTTTTTTTGTCAAGTTCCTTAAATGTGCTGAGAATGTTCCAAAGCCAAGCAACTATCCTGCACCATTCACAGAAAGTTGTGGGAAGGTTGTATGAAAATAACCATAGGACAACCACACACTCAGCTCTAAGAAACATAGGGTTCTTAGAATGTTCTTTATTCTGTGACAAAATAAATTGCTATTTTGTCTCATTCTAGGATCACAAGGAAATGGTCCCTATTCAATGTATGATGAGTATATTACTGTGTCCCAATGGTGGTTAGGTTTTGCACTTTGCGGTTGAAAAGAACCCACCTTTTTCTGGAATATTAGATCTTGTAAACTTTAGTAGATCCTCAGTGGAAAATGACTCTTCACCACCCTCTTCCACTGTGCTCAGCCTAAATGTATATGAATATATTAGACCTAATTTGAACTTTTTTCAATTGGGAATTTAAATTAAATTAATTAAATTGTGTCGACATCAAATTGTTTTATAAATTTTACGATATGACAGGGACGAGAACGTACATTAAAGGGTATTAGAAACGGTCTTACCTGCCAAATTTCGAATGACTTATCCTCCTACAAAAATAAAAGCAAAAACATACATTTTTCAAGGTATTTGTCAAAAGACATTTCAATGACATCAACATATTCTATCTAAACAAAGGTAATATATTGCTTAGTTTCTTCTACTATAACTCTAGATCTCACATATTGGCCCAGAATGTAATGGCGAACATCAACATCAAAGACATTATATCTTGAAAAAGATAATGCGGTTTCATTTCTTTACTGGAACTCTACATCTTATTAGCCAATCACACCGGTCTGAAGAATCCAATAGAACATCTCCACACTCACCTGTTTATGATCTCAGCTTTAAAGAGATCAGCTTTGGCCTGGATCTCGATCTGCTGTACCTCTTTAGAGAGGTCACTCCGGATGGCCTGGAAGTTATTCACTGGATGGACAAAAAGGAAAATCTGAGCAATATTACATTAGGATCCCACTTAGACTGCATGCCCAGTAGTATTTATGCAAGTAGTATGGACTTTGGAATAGTATGATTTAAAACCATTTTATATCAAACTGGCCCTCAAAGTTAGAAAACTTATTTCATTTCCATTTTAATGTGAAATATCTAGATAAAAGATAAAGATCCACAAACAGTCAAGTCTGAGAATATTACAAAAGAAGATGAAATAGATGCTCTTTATCAAAGCATTACGGGGAAGTACCTACCCATAATACCCACAAAGATATTGCGGAATACGAAGGAGCCTATGAGGAGCCAGAGGATGATGTACAGGCCACAGGTGGCTTCGTCCAGTTCTGGAACTTTGCGGGTGTCGGCGAGCAGAGCGTACCAGTGATCCATGGTGAAGAGGATGAAGAGGGTGATGAAGGAGTTGTAGATATCTCTGGGAGAAAATTAAAGTTCATAAAAATCTTCAAAGATGTAACATGACTGTAGGTTTTGTTCCTTAACGGAAATGTATTCTGACTGGTTGGACTCTAACCTTATCTGTAATGTAATATCAAGAGTTTGCATTCTACCCTTGAAGGCCTCTTAAAATGTGTGAGAAAATGTAATGTTTCTCAATGACAACTGTTGTATCACATTAATATCATATTCTCTTCTCATAACTGAGAATGAGAAAAATACTACTGTTAAATACTTCCAAAGAAATCTATCTTTCATATAAGAGTAAATGTCACACACTTAAAGTTCATATTGTAGACCAGGCCCTCGACGTTGGAGCGAGTGTAACTCTCGAACAGGATGACTCCAACCACAGCGAAGATATAAGCAAACACCAGCAGCAGTAAGAAGATGAAGGTCATAGCCTGTAAACACACAGGGATATTATCTTTCAGTAGATTAGAATAAAGGCACTACATAACAGTGGGACAATTTATATGTTCCATGAGGTCACAAAAGGACCACACATATATATGGGTAGGACTAATCAAATCAAATGTATCACATGCGCCGAATTCAACTGGTATAGACTTTACAGTGAAATGCTTGCTTATGAACCTTTCCAAACGATGCAGTTGAAAAAAAGTTTTTACAAAATAAAATTGTAAATAACACGAGGAATAAAATGAAATACACAAGAATGGAGCTATATACAGGGAGTACCAGTACCAGATCAATGTGCAGAGGTATGAGGTATTTGAGGTAAATACACTACATTACCAAAAGTATGTGGACACCTGCTTGTCGAACATCTCATTCCAAAATCATGGGCATTAATATGGAGCTGGTCCCCCCTTTGCTGCTATAACATCATCCACTCTTCTGGGAAGGCTTTCCACTAGATGTTGGAACATTGCTGCGGGGACTTGCTTACATTCAGCCACAAGAGCATTAGTGAGGTTGGGCACTGATGTTGGGCGATTAGGCCTGGCTCGCAGTCTGTGTTCCAAATCAGAGGAACCAAAGGTGTTCGATGGGGTTGAGGTCAGGGCTCTGTGCAGGCCAGTCAAGTTCTTCCCCACCGATCTCGACAAACCATTTCTGTATGGACCTCGCTTTGTGCACGGGGCATTGTCATGCTGAAACACGAAACGGCCTTCCCCGAACTGTTACCACAAAGTTGGGAGCACAGAATAGTCTAGAATGTCATTGTATGCTGTAGCGTTAAGATTTCCCTTCACTGGAACTAAGGGACCTAGCCCGAACCATGAAAAACAGCCCCAGACCATTATTCCTCCTCCACCAAACTTTACAGTTGGCACTATGCATTGGGGCAGGTAGCGTTCTCCTGGCATCTGCCAAACCCAGATTTGTCCGTCGGACTGCCAGATGATGAAGCGTGATTCATCACTCCAGAGAATGCGTTTCCAATGGCGGCGAGCTTTACACCATTCCAGCTGACGCTTGGCATTGCACATGGTGATCTTAGGCTTGTGTGCGGCTGCTCGGCCATGGAAACCCATTTCATGAAGCTCCAGACGAACAGTTCTTGTGCTGACGTTGCTTCCAGAGGCAGTTTGGAACTTGGTAGTGAGTGTTGCAACCGAGGACAGACAATTTTTACACGTTACACGTTTCAGAACTCAGCGGTTCGGTTCTGTGAGCTTGTGTGGCCTACCACTTCGTGGCTGAGCCGTTGTTGCTCCTAGATGTTTCCACTTCACAATAACATCACTTACAGTTGACCGGGGCAGCTCTAGCAGGGCAGAAATTTGACGAACTGACTTGTTGGAAAGGAAGCATCCTATGATGGTACCACGTTGAATGTCACTGAGCTCTTCAGTAAGGCCATTCTACTGCCAATGTTTGTCTATGGAAATGTCATGGCTGTATGCTTGATTTTATACCCATGTCAGCAATGGGTGTGACTGAAATAGCTGAATCCACTAATTTCAAGGGGTGTCCACATACTTTTGTATATATAGTGTATGTACATGAAGGCAAGGTAAAGTGACTAGGCATCCAGATAGATAATAATACGAGTAAAATAGAGTAGAAGTAGCAAATGATTAGTGTTAAAGTGTGTGAGTATGCGTGTGTGTATGTATGTGTGTTTGTGTTGTGTCGGAATGTGTGTGTGTGTGCGTACATATGTGAATATGTGAGGATTTTGTGTGGGAGTGACAGCGTAGTGTGTGCATATGGTATGTACAGTGCTTTCAGACCCCTTGATGTTTTCCACATTTTGTTATGTTACAGCCTTATACTGAAATTGATTAAATACATTTTATTCCTCATCAATCTACACACAATACCCCATAATGACAGTGCAAAAACAGGTTTTTAGAATTTTTGCGAATGTATTACAAATAAAAAACAGAAATACCTTATTTACTAAAGTATTCAGACCCTTTTCTATGAGACACTAAATTGAGCTCAGGTGCATCCTGTTTCCATTGATCACCCTTGAGATGATTCTACAATTTGATTGGAGTCCACCTGTGGTAAATTCAATTGATTGGACATGATTTGGAAAGGCACACACCTGTCTATATAAGGTCCCACAGTTGACAGTGCATGTCAGAGCAAAAACCAAGCCATGAGGTCGAAGGAATTGTCTGTAGAGCTCCGAGACAGGATTGTGTCGAGGCACAGATCTGGGGAAGGGTACCAAAAAATTTCTGCAGTATTGAAGGTCCCCAAGAACACAGCGGCCTCCATCATTCTTAAATGGAAGAAGTTTGGAACCACCAAGACTCTTTCTAGAGCTGGCCGCCCGGCCAAACCGAGCAATCAGTGGAGAAGGGCCTTGGTCAGGGAGGTGACCAAGAACCCGATGGTCACTCTGACAGAGCTCCAGAGTTCCTCTGTGGAGATGGGAGAACCTTCCAGAAGGACAACCATCTCTGCAGCACTCCACCAATCAGGCCTTTATGGTAGAGTGGCCAGACGGAAGCCACTCCTCAGTAAAAGGCACATGACAGCCCGCTTGGAGTTTGCCAAAAGGCACCTAAAGGACTCTCAGACCATGAGAAACAAGATTCTCTGGTCTGATGAAACCAAGATTGAACTCTTTGGCCTGAATGCCAAGCGTCACGTCTGGAGGAAACCTGGCACCATCCCTACGGTGAAGTATGGTGGTGGCAGCATCATGCTGTGGGGATGTTTTTCAGCGGTAGGGACTGGGGGACTAGTCAGGATCGAGGGAAAGTTGAACAGAGCAAAGTACAGAGAGATCCTTGATGAAAACCTGCTCCATTTTATTTTTCATAAATATGCACATATTTCAAGAAAACAGTTTTTGCTTTGTCATTATGGGATATTTAATCCATTTTAGAATAAGGCTGTAACTTAACAAAATGTGGAAAAAGTCAAAGGGTCTGAATACTTTCCGAATGCACTGTATAAAGTCTAGTGAGTGTGCGTAGGGTTAGTGCAAGATAGAGTCAGTGCAGATAGTTAATTGACTATTTAGCAATCTGGCTATTTAGCAGTCTTATGGTTTGGGGGTAGGAACTGTCTCAGAGCCTGTTGGTCCGAGAGCCGATGCTCCAGTACCGTTTGCCGGACGGTAGCAGAGTGAACAGTCTATAGCTTGGGTGGCCTGACTCGTTGTACATTTTTTGGGCATATAAAGGTCCTGGATGGCGGGGAGCTCGGCCCCAGTGATGTACTGGGCTGTCCGCACTACCCTCTGTAGCACTTTGCGGTCAAGGGCGATACAATTGCCATACCAAGCGGTAATGCAGCCAGTCAAGATTTGGACACCAAGGAACTTGAAGCTCTCGACCCGCTCCACAACAGCCCTGTCGATGTGGATGGGGGCGTGCTCTCCACTCTTTCTCCTATAGTCAAAATCAGCTCCTTGGTCTTACAGATGTTGAGGGAGAGGTTGTTGTCCTGGCACCACACTGCTAAATCTCTGACCTGTAGGCTGACTCATCGCCGTCGGTTATCAGGCCTACAACCGTCGTGTCGTCAGCAAACTTGATGATGGTGTTGGAGTCGTGTGCAGCCACGCAGTTGTGGGTGAACAGGGAGTACAGGAGGGGACCCTGTGGGGCCTCTGTGTTAAGGGTCAGTGTGGCGGAGGTGATGTTGCCTAACCTCACCACCTGGGGTCAGCCCGTCAGGAAGTCCAGGATCCAGTTGCAGAGGGAGGGATTCAGTCACAGGGTCCCTAGCTTGGTGATGAGCTTGGAGAGGACTATGGTATTGAACGCTGAGCTGTAGTCTATGAACAGCATTCTCACATAGTTATTTCCCCTCTTGTCCAGGTGGGAGAGGGCAGTATGAAGTGCAATTGAGATTCTGTCATCTGTGGATCTGTTGGGGCGGTATGCGTATTGGAGTGGGTCTAGGGTGTCTGGGATGATCGTTTTGATGTGTGTCATAACCAGGCTTTCAAAGCACAGATGTGAGTGCTACAGGGCGATAGTCATTTAGGCAGGGTACCTTGGAGCTCTTGGGAACAGGGACAATGGTGGTCAGCTTGAAACATGTTGGGATTACAGACTGGGACAAGGAGAGATTGAACATGTCTGTTAAGACACCTGGTCTGCGCATGCTTTGAGAACGCACCCTGGTATTCTATCTGGCCCGGCAGCCTTGTGATTGTTAACTTGTTTAAACGTTTTGCTCACATCGGCCACAGAGAACGAGATCACACAGTCATCCGGGAAAAACAGGGCTTTCACGCAAGGCACAGTGTTATATTCCTCGAAGCGAGCATAAAAGGCATTTAGCTTGTTTGGGAGTTCTGCATTGCTGGGCAACTCATGGCTGGGTTACCCTTTGTAATCCGTTATCGTCTGCAAGCCCTGCCACATACGACGAGCATCATAGCCGGTGTAATAGGATTACACCTTCCTCCTATATTTCTTGTATGCGTCCATGTCCGTGTCCCGTTCCTTATAAGCGGTAGCTCTAGCCTTTAGCTCAGCACGGATATTGCCTGTAATCCATGGTTTTTGGTTTGGATACGTTCTTATAGTCGCTGTGGGGACGACATCGTCTATGCACTTAATTGATGAAGCACGTGACTGTTGTGGTAAACTCCTCAATGTTATCGGTTGAATCCCGGGAACATATCCCAGTCTGTACTAGTAAAACAGTCTTGTAGCCTCGCGTCTACTTCGTCCGACCACTTCCGTATTGAGTGCATCACTGGTACTTCCTATTTGAGTATTTGTTTGTAAACAGGAAGCAGGAGAATGGAGTCATGGTCAGATTTGCGGAAGGGAAGACGAGTGAGGGCCTTGTATGCGTTTCTGTGGACAGAATAAAAGTGGTCTAGAGTTTTAGCGCCTCTAGTGGTGCAAGAGACGTGTTGGTAGAAGTGAGGTAGGACGGTTTTAAGTCTCCCCGTGTTAAAGTCTCCGCCCACCAGAAACACTGCTTCTGGGTGAGCGGTTTCTTGTTTGTTTATGGCCCCATACAGTTCGTTGCGTGCCAGAGTGGTGTTGGCCTGTGGAGGAATGTAGACGGCCGTGATAATTACGGATGAGAACTCTCTTGGTAGATAAAAGGGTCTGCAGCTTACCATGCGGTATTCTATATCAGGTAAGCAAAAGCTTGAGATTTCCTTTACACTTGAAGCAGCACACCAGTTGTTATTTATGAAAAAACACACTCCGCCTCCTTTCGATTTCCCGAAGCCGCTGTCAGATCCTGCTGCTGCATGGAGAATCCACCGAGTACTACGTGCATAGCGTCATCCTCCAGCAAAGTTTCTGTAAGACATATAATATTGCAGCTTTTCAAGTCTCTATAATAGGAGACTCTCGAACGAAGCTCATCCATCTTATTCTCGACATTTGCCAATAGAACAGACCGGAATGCCTTTCAGTTTTCTCTTCGCCTCGTCTCCCGCGTTTACGCCTGCAGCATTTTTGTAGCCCAGGAAACTATAAAATATGTTCCAGTATGAACAGTGGAACAGCTGAGTCAGAGTTGAAGTCGTATTTGAAGTTGAAATCGAGGTTAGTAACTGTCAATCTGATGTCCAGAAGTGCTTGGCAGTCATATGTGATAATAGTATGGCTAGAAGTTGACCATGTGACCTGCCTGAGGCCTCATTTATCAACCGTGTGTAAATTTCTCACAAAAATCTGGCGTACATGGAGAGTCTAGGATTTGCGTGCACAACAAATTATTGGGATTCATCAAACTGTCACACAACATATACGCATGTTTTCATTGATAAATCAAACCCATACCGCCTGAAAAATGCCATCCATTCAACCTTTATGGTGACAAAAACGCCCTCATTTGCTGTATGATTTGGAGATGTTGGAACTGGGCCATGACAGATTTGATCACATTTCTGTAGCGGACGTGGGCAGAGTGTTTAAATCTTTTGCAGTGACTTATTCAAACCAAAAATGCATGCCATCTATAGCGAGTGCCAAACACTGGCTGCACATTCTGCAAGATTGATTGTTCTTTCGAAAAATGTAAAAGTAAATGCTACAGTCCACATTTCTATATGCAAAAGACAAAATATTTTGTTTATCAATACATTATTGTGTTTCTATCTCTGAGATTACAGGCCATGATGTCACGCTCTTATCACACAATTATTTTAAAATCAAATGTTATTAATACAACGGGTGTACACCTTACAGTGAAATGCTTACTTACAAGCCCTTAACCAACAATGCAGTTTTAAGAAAAATAAGTGTTAAGAAAGTATTTACTCAAATAAACTGAAGAAAGAAAGAAAAAGAAAAAGAAAAAAGAAAAAAAGAAAAATAACACATCATTAAAGAGCAACAATAAAATTACAGTAACAAGGCTATATACAGGCTACTATTTACTTATTTACTATTTACTTTCGAGCTTGGGTATTGAATGAGCGATGGATAAAAAGTTAGCCTAATTTGTTGTGTAGCGGAAATAAACAGAAAAGGAGAGACGTCCTGCAATATGATTATGATTTAGGCCTACAGTTGAAGTTGGACGTTTACATATACCTTATCCAAAGACATTTAGTGTAGGCATTTGAGTGTAGGCCTGAGCTGAGCTGTACATGAGATACTCATACTTTCCTGTCAAGTTCAAATTGATAAATGCCAACCTTTGCGTGAAAACTGGCGCACAAGGTGTATAGTCCTTTTTGTGCACATGCACCTTTGAGAAATGTGTAATTAATGTTTGTCCTACTCCCAAAGTCTATGTCACTCAGTCTCTAACTTCACAATAAATGATGACACCAATACAGTGGGTGTGTAAAACTGTTGGATCCACAAAAATAGAATAATAACTATACTGTATTTCTACGGTTGGTTCCCTACCTTGAAAGCTTTGGAGATGGCCAACACGATAAGGCGAATCTGCCTGAACTTGGAGATAATTTTCAGGGAGCGGAGGATACGGAACTTCTTCAGGAGTGACACAATCTCCAAGTCATCAGTGTCCACCCCTTTGAAGACCTTCACGATCTCTGGTATAACAGACTGTGGGAGGAGAGAGGTAACTTGAGTACTGTAACTGGGATTTGGACTTCCGCAGTAATGTCATTCAAACAGTTCATCTGTATCGGCCAATGCCTATCGTCTCCAGGTATTTCTAAATGTCTATGAATTGCAAATACTATGTATGTATGTATGTATGTATGTATGTTGTGATGTCACGAGAGGCTACACAGCTTTCAGCGGGATTGCTCAAGTAGTGCAAGGAGACCAGGTTCAATCAAAACAAGGATTTTATTAAAGGTCTTGGGAAACTAACGAAAGTATAACACAATTCTGTTCTCTTGTGGCTCTTAAGGGTTAACAGTTCAGGGATGTCTCTTCCACATCCAAAATCATAACTCTCCCTCGCTCAAATAACTTTTCCCCAGTCTTACTGTATTCCACGTTGCAGCTAGTGGCCAACCCAGCAAAACGTCCCTTCCAAATGTCCCACACGTATTTCCACAGGTGCATATATCCAAAGGTGAGTATTTCCCAAAGGTAAGTATCTCCAAATCCTTATATTCCTCATGGAAGTGGACGTGCAGCACTCTTGTCCTCCAGAGAGCCCAGCTTGGAGACCGTGTCTCTTCCCTTCCCAAACCTTCAGCTCATCAGCTCCTCATTTGTTTCAGCTGCGTGGGAAGATTGGCCATAGAGGGGTGGAGTTCCCGACCATACCAGCAGATGGAGCCATAGCTGTCTGGGTTTGCAGCCACCTCAGGGGGATGTAACGTCCCTCCAGGACACAGCCTCTCGTGACATCACACATCCCCCTCCTCGGGACCGACGTCCTCGTCGGGGTAAAGGCAGCGAAGAAGGCATCACGCCGGGAGAGGGCGTCCGCATTGCCGTGGTGCTTGCCAGACTGCTCTCTCTTCAACTCCTCCAACTCTAGGACCAGGGACTCAGCCTCCTGTTGTCGCTCCTTGAGTTTCTTACTGAACGCATCAGCCTTGGTTTTAGCAGAGTTTAGCTTCTGTTGAGCAGCTTTCAGTTCCTTCTCTCTCTCTGCCTCCGCATTCTTCATCTTGTTCTCCAACACCTTGTACTTCTCCTCTGCCTTCTTCTGGACCTCCTTACTACTGCGCAGGGTCTCCTCACACTCCTCGATGGTCCTGCGCAGCCTCTCCAGCTCCTCCTGTTGCTTAGGGAAGGAGCTCTGTTGGAGTTTAGCCTGGAGGATATCTAACTCTTCTGTCTTCATGTCTAACTGTTGCTTTAACAAACGATACCTCTCAGCGGTCCCCTTCAGACCAGACAGTTCTTTGTCCAGATTCTGTAGCTCCGTCTCTGTGTCGGTCTGGGCACCTGCCATCCCTATCAGAGCCCGGGCGGGAGTGAGTAACTCGGAGGATTGCACCGGAGCCTTCCCAGGATGAGTCTTGCCTCTCCGTTTCCGAGGTACTCGGGTTATCCTCTCCTGAGACTCTCTCCAGAGTGGGTAAAAGGCTGGGCAGTCTCGTCCAATTAGGACAGGGACGGGGAGGGAATCAACCACCCCCGCCGTCGTGTGTATGGTTCCCCGTGTGCTGGTCATTGTAAGTTCAGTAATGGGGTATTCTCTGGTGTCCCCATGGACACAGGAAACTGGGAGGACTTTCCCCGGGGTCAGACACGTTGGGCCCACCAAATCCTTACGCACCAGGGTGGCCCGGCTACCAGAATCCAGTAAGGCCTCCACATCATGGTGATTCACAGTTACCGGGCAGGTGGGGGGGTCGATCTGGGCCGCCATCTACGACTCCCAAGAGCGAGGCAAAACGGTGTGTGGGTGCTGAGCTGGAGGACTCCGCAGTGGGCATAGGTTCATCGGCTGGTTTCCCACACTGCCAGGAGATATGTCCCATCTCCCCACACCGGTAACACTGTCGAAGTTTCCCCCTCCTGGTGTACTCTTCTTGGACCCGCCTGGTTTCTGGCTCCCCCTGGAGCCGGGATAAGTCCTGACGTGGCTGGGTTCGAGACCTTGGGGGTCCTTTGGACGGGTTCTTCCCATTTGTGGTGGGGGCCGCACTCCTGGAGTCTTTTCGGGAAGCATTCAGCATCTCCGCTGTGGCCTGGTACTTTTCCACAGCTTCCACGGTCAGATCAGCCGTGGTCAAGGCCTGTTGACTGATGAACCGTTTTGCCTCATAAGGCAGGGCGCGTAGGTAACGATCCACCACAACGGCCTCCACCACCGCCGCTGCTGTATTCCTCTGCGGATCCAGCCATTTCCTTGCGATTCGGACAAGTTCATGCATCTGCGCCCGAGGAGGTTGGTCTGGTTGGAAGGTCCAGCTGTGAAAGCGCTGGGCCATACCAAACTTTGTGAGTCCATATCTGCTGAGGATCTCAGACTTCAGGGCATCATAGTCAGTAACCTGGTCAGGGCCCAGGTCCCGGACAGCATTCAGCGATTCCCCGGTTAGAAAGGGGGCTAACAGACCAACCCACTGTTGCTTGGGCCAGGCTTCCCTAGTGGCCGTGGCCTCAAATGCATGCAGGTATGCCTCAATGTCATCGGTAGCTCCCATCTTAGATATAAAGTCACTTGCCTTTATTGGGCGGGTATTTTGGACAACCATCTGTCTCTGCAACTGCAATTCCTCTGCCTTCAGAAGGTTGGCTTTCTTTTGCTCCTCCAAGAGAGCCACGTTTGCTTGCATCTGGGCTTGCTGGCCAGCAACAAGGGCTTTCAATATGTCCTCCATTTCAGTCGGGCGGGGAGCCTATGGCCAACTTGGAAAACTGGGTGATCAAACCTTCGGTATCCTCCTCTGACATGCACTATTAACGCTTGAGCGTGCCCGTATTCTCCACCATCTGTGATGTCACGAGAGGCTACACAGCTTTCAGCGGGATTGCTCAAGTAGTGCAAGGAGACCAGGTTCAATCAAAACAAGGATTTTATTAAAGGTCTTGGGAAACTAACGAAAGTATAACACAATTCTGTTCTCTTGTGGCTCTTAAGGGTTAACAGTTCAGGGATGTCTCTTCCACATCCAAAATCATAACTCTCCCTCGCTCAAATAACTTTTCCCCAGTCTTACTGTATTCCACGTTGCAGCTAGTGGCCAACCCAGCAAAACGTCCTTCCAAATGTCCCACACGTATTTCCACAGGTGCATATATCCAAAGGTGAGTATTTCCCAAAGGTAAGTATCTCCAAATCCTTATATTCCTCATGGAAGTGGACGTGCAGCACTCTTGTCCTCCAGAGAGCCCAGCTTGGAGACCGTGTCTCTTCCCTTCCCAAACCTTCAGCTCATCAGCTCCTCATTTGTTTCAGCTGCGTGGGAAGATTGGCCATAGAGGGGTGGAGTTCCCGACCATACCAGCAGATGGAGCCATAGCTGTCTGGGTTTGCAGCCACCTCAGGGGGATGTAACGTCCCTCCAGGACACAGCCTCTCGTGACATCACAATGTATGTATGTATGTATGTATGTATGTACAGTGCCTCCAGAAAGTATTCATACCCATTAACTGATTCCACATTTCAAAATGGATTAAATATATATTTTTTCTCACCCATCTACACAAAATACCCCATAATGACAAAGTGAAAACATGTTTTTAGAAAGTGTTGCACATTTATTGAAAATGAAATACAGAGATATATAATTTACACTGCTCAAAAAAATAAAGGGAACACTTAAACAACACAATGTAACTCCAAGTCAATCACACTTCTGTGAAATCAAACTGTCCACTTAGGAAGCAACACTGATTGACAATACATTTCACATGCTGTTGTGCAAATGGAATAGACAACAGGTGGAAATTATAGGCAATTAGCAAGACACCCCCAATAAAGGACTGGTTTTGCAGGTGGTGACCACAGACCACTTCTCAGTTCCTATGCTTCCTGGCTGATGTTTTGGTCACTTTTGAATGCTGGCGGTGCTTTCACTCTAGTGGTAGCATGAGACGGAGTCTACAACCCACACAAGTGGCTCAGGTAGTGCAGCTCATCCAGGATGGCACATCAATGCGAGCTGTGGCAAGAAGGTTTGCTGTGTCTGTCAGCGTAGTGTCCAGAGCATGGAGGCGCTACCAGGAGACAGGCCAGTACATCAGGAGACGTGGAGGAGGCCGTAGGAGGGCAACAACCCAGCAGCAGGACCGCTACCTCCGCCTTTGTGCAAGGAGGCGCAGGAGGAGCACTGCCAGAGCCCTGCAAAATGACCTCCAGCAGGCCACAAATGTGCATGTGTCTGCTCAAACGGTCAGAAACAGACTCCATGAGGGTGGTATGAGGGCCCCAAGTCTACAGGTGGGGGTTGTGCTTACAGCCCAACACAGTGCAGGACGTTTGGCATTTGCCAGAGAACACCAAGATTGGCAAATTCGCCACTGGCGCCCTGTGCTCTTCACAGATGAAAGCAGGTTCACACTGAGCACATGTGACAGACGTGACAGAGTCTGGAGATGCCGTAGAGAACGTTCTGCTGCCTGCAACATCCTCCAGCATGACCGGTTTGGCGGTGGGTCAGTCATGGTGTGGGGTGGCATTTCTTTGGGGGGCTGCACAGCCCTCCATGTGCTCACCAGAGGTAGCCTGACTGCCATTAGGTACCGAGATGAGATCCTCAGACCCCTTGTGAGACCATATGCTGGTGCGGTTGGCCCTGGGTTCCTCCTAATGCAAGACAATGCTAGACCTCATGTGGCTGGAGTGTGTCAGCAGTTCCTGCAAGAGGAAGGCATTGATGCTATGGACTGGCCCGCCCGTTCCCCAGACCTGAATCCAATTGAGCATATCTGGGACATCATGTCTCACTCCATCCACCAACGCCACGTTGCACCACAGACTGTCCAGGAGTTGGCAGATGCTTTAGTCCAGGTCTGGGAGGAGATCCCTCAGGAGACCATCCGCCACCTCATCAGGAGCATGCCCAGGCGTTGTAGGGAGGTCATACAGGCACGTGGAGGCCACACACACTACTGAGCCTCATTTTGACTTGTTTTAAGGACATTACATCAAAGTTGGATCAGCCTGTAGTGTGGTTTTCCACTTTAATTTTGAGGGTGACTCCAAATCCAGACCTCCATGGGTTGATAAATTTGATTTCCATTGATAATTTTTGTGTGATTTTGTTGTCAGCACATTCAACTATGTAAAGAAAAAAGTATTTAATAAGATTATTTCATTCATTCAGATCTAGGATGTGTTGTTTAAGTGTTCCCTTTATTTTTTTGAGCAGTGTACATATGTATTCACACCCCTGAGTCAATACATGTTAGAATCACCCTTGGCAGCAATAAGTCTTTCTGGGTAAGTCTCTAAGAGCTTTGCACACCTGGATTGTAAAATATTTGCCATTATTATTTAAAAAAATATTCAAGCTCTGTCAAATTGGTTGTTGATCATTGCTAGACAGCCATTTTCAAGTCTTGCCATAGATTTCCAAGCCGATTTAAGTCAAAACTGTAACTCGGCCACATTCACTGTCTTCTTGGTAAGCAACTCCAGTGTAGATTTGGGCTTGTGTTTTAGGATATTGTCCTGCTGAAAGGTGAATTAATCTCCCATTGTCTGGTGGAAAGCAGACTGAACCAGGTTTTCCTCTAGGATTCCTCTAGCATTCTGTTTATTTTTTATTCTGAAAAACTCCCCAGTCCTTAACGATTACAAGCATACCCATAACATGATGCAGCCACCACTATGCTTGAAAATATGGAGAGTGGTACTCAGTAATGTGTTATATTGGATTTTCCCCAAACATAACGCTTCGTATTCAGGACAAAAGGTTAATTGCTTTGCCACAATTTTTGAAGTATTACTTTAGTGCCTTGTTGCAAACAGGATGCATATTTTGGAATATTTTTATTCTGTACAGGCTTCCTTCTTTTCACTCTGTCAATTAGGTTGGTATATGCTGTTGATCCATCCTCAGTTTTCTCCTACAACAGCCATTAAACTCTGTAACTGTTTCAAAGTCACTATTGGTCTCATGGTGAAATCCCAGAGTGGTTTAATTCCTCTCCGGCAACTGAGTTAGGAAGGACGCCTGTATCTTTGTAGTGACTGGGTGTATTGATACACCATCCAAAGTGTAATTAATAACTTCACCATGCTCAAAGGGATATTATATATTATTATTTTTTACCCATCTACCAATAGGTGCCCTTCTTTGCGAGGCATTGGAAAACCTCCCTGGTCTTTGTGGTTGAATCTGTGTTTAAAATTCACTGCTTGACTGAGGGACCTTACAGATAATTGTATGTGTGGGGTACATAGATGAGGAGTTCATTCCAAAATCATGTTAAATACTATTATTGCACACAGAGTGAGTCCATGCAACTTATTATGTGACTTGTTAAGCACATTCTTACTCCTTAAACGTATTTAGGCTTGCCATAACAAAGGGGTTAAATACTTTTCATTTTATATTAATTTTAAAAAATGTCTAAAAACATAATTCTACTTTGACATGATGGGATATCGTGTGTAGGCGAGTGACACACAGTCTCAATGTAATCAATTTTAAATTCAGGCTGTAACACAACAAAATGCGGAAAATGTCAAGGGTGTTTTGAATACTTTCTGAAGGCACTGTAAAGTGCATTCGGAAAGTATTCAGACCCCTTGACTTTTTCCGCATTTTGTTAAGTTACAACCTTATTCTAAAATGTATTACATCGTTTTTTCCCCATCAATCTACACACAGTACCCCATAATGACAAATCAACAATAGGTTTTTAGAGTATGCCAAGAGCGTGCAAAGCTGTCATCAAGGCAAAGGGTGGCTACTTTGAAGAATCTAAAATCTAAAATATATTTTGATTTGTTTAACACTTTTTTGGTTACGACATGATTCCAAATGTGTTATTTCATAGTTTTGATGTCTTCACTCTTATTCTACAATGTAGAAAATAGTAAAAATAAAGAAAAAATGAGTAGGTGTGTCCAAACTTTTGACTGGTACTGTACATAATGCATAGGCCTATGTGTAGGTTTGTATTTATTTATTTATGTGTATCTATCTATCTACATCACATCTACAGTACATTCACATCGAGAGAACTCGCTATTCAATTCTTTGCTGGTTTGACTCTTACCAGCATTGTAACAGCAAAATCAAAGATATTCCAGGTGCTTTTCCAGAAGTTCCAGAAGTTGTCCAACCACTTCAGTAGGATCTCCAGGAAGAAGATGGCCAGGATGCTCCAGTCCAACATTTCCAGAACCAGCTTCACAATCTCCAGCTTGGGGTCCATGTTGTCAAACACCTCTGGGGCAGAAAGAATAATCAGGTTGCCAGGTCTACGTCTAGTCCAGCCAACAACAAGCAATGAGTTGGCTAAAGCAAAGACAGATCATCTGCAGACCTTAGAATAGATTTTGAAGCTAGGAAAGTTCTAAGCTGAGTGTTGATTAAAAAAAAAAAAAAAATTGCCAGGCAAAATAGTTTAGAGATTGGGGGATAGTTATTCATGTTGGAGGGGTCACCACCCACCTTTGAGAGGCTGCACATGGGCAGCCTTCCAAACCCTAGGGATAGCACCTGAGATAATTGTCAGGTTAAAAATGTTTCAATGATTCTGCAATCAGGGTAGCAGAAAGATGCAGCAAGAAAGGATTAAGAAAATCAGCCCCAGTGGATTTTTTTAAACATGAATCTTAAACAAGGCGTCTAGCACATCTCAAGTAGAAAGTTGTTGAAATTAAAACAAAGATTCACTAGATGTTGACTGATCTCCCATCGAGCCAACTAGAGGCTGGGAGAGGGGAGAGCAGTCGACCGACTGAGCAGGGTCAGTTACAGTGATGTAAAGTACTTAAGTAAAAATACTTGAAAGTACTACTTAAGTAGTTTTTTTGGGTATCTGTACTTTACTTTACTATTTGTATTTTTGACAACTTTATACTTTTACTTCAGTACATTCCTAAAGAAAAGTATGTACTTTTTACTCCATACATTTTCCCTGACACCCAAAAGTACTCATTACATTTTGAATGCTAAGCAGGACAGGAAAATTGTCTACAGGTCCCCTGTAGCTCAGTTGATAGAGCATGGCGCTTGCAACGCCAGGGTTGTGGGTTCATTTCCCACGGGGGGCCAGTATGGAAATGTATGCACTCACTAACTGTAAGTCGCTCTGAATAAGAGTGTCTGCTAAATGACTAAAATGTCAATGTAAAATGTAAATGTCTAATTAACACACTTATCAAGAGAACATCCCTGGTCATCCCTACTGCCTCTGATCTGGAGGACTCACTAAACACATGCTTCATTTGTAAATTATGTCTAAGGGTTGGAGTGTGCCCCTGTCTATCCGTAAATTAAATAAACAAGAAATGGTGCCATCTGGTTTGCTTAATTCAAGGAATGTGAAATGATTTATACTTTTACTTTTGATACTTAAGTCTATTTTAGCAATAACATTTACTTTTGATACTTAAGTATATTTAAAACCAAATACTTTTAGACTTTTACTCAAGTAGAATTTTACTGGGTGACTTTTACTTTTACACATTTTCTATTAAGGTATCTTTACTTTTACTCAAGTATGACAATTGGGTACTTTTTCCACCACTGGTCAGTTAAACCACAATTTCTTTCAAATAAAAAGCCTGCTGAGATTAAAAGCATCACTTAACTAATTTTTTCTCAGTAATGACGCCAGTCTGACACAACTTGCTTAGGCAGGGAAGGAGAGGAATTTCCACATTCCACTGTTTTTCAAAATGTTTACGGATCATCAGCAGAGTCTGAGATAGAATTTACAAAGTAGCTTGATTGAGCGTTCTTAATTGAGAAGGTGTATCTATTTCTCAATTGCCTGAAATGCTGCCAATCAGCTACTGAGTCAGTTTGTCAGCCAGAGATATAAAAATAGATTAAAAAAGTTATAGAGCCAGTTCAGGTTCAGGCATGTAGCTGATAGAGGAAAGCTCAGAGAAAAACATACAGTATCTTGAAGAGACACTTGGGGAAAGAAGTTTTTTTGTTTAGTATCTCTAATGTGTGCAATGATCACTGATGTCATTAGCAAAACACCACTTGATAAGTACTTGTGGGAGCTATTTGTCAAAATTCGGTTAATCAGCGAGGACTTTGCTGGGTTTCTTACATTACTCTGTGTAGGTTTGGAGATTAGTTGAGTCAGGTTATAGTCAAGAAAAATATTATTCAAATGATCGGAGGCCGGGTTAAGCCAATCCAGGTTAAAATCTTCTAACATAACTAATTCAGAGTACATAAAAGGTTTTAAATACTCCGAAATAGTACCAACAGCATCCGCCAGTGCAGCAGGAGGGCAGTAAATCCCTGCTACAAACAAATGAGTATTTTGGCATAAAGCCACATCTATAACCAAACACTCAAACTTTTTGAGGATAGTGACATTTAGAGAACAAGATCCCACGTGTTTATTTCACATGTATAGCGACCCCTCACTCTTTTTTCAGTATATCACACCTGAAGATGTTGTAATCACCTATTCCAATGTCCTTATTCAGAATCAAACCATTGAGCCAGGTCTTTGTGAGAACCAGAATATCAGGGCTTGTGTCATGCACCCAGAAATGAAGAAGGTCCATCTTTGACATGACGTTTATGTGCAACAGTCCAGCCGGCCTGACAGAGTTATTGCCGGAATGACAGTGGTATTCAGGGGAGTTAGAGGAACATAAATTAGGTTACTTACATTGACCACCCATTTCTAAGGGAAATAACATGCTTTCCATGTCCTTTGTTGCTAATTATGACAGGGAGGACTGGAACACTAACAGACATTGAAATATAGTAGGCATTCAAGCTATGTAGTGAAACATCTTATGGCGTTAAAAATTCCAGTCAAAGCTCATAGACCCGGCAGTGGAAATGTGGGGATAAAATGCTTTACAAATGTTAATGATTATTTGACAGTGAATTGATATGAGAGACTTTGATATGTTTTACCTGCTTGTATCTCCAATACAATGGTGTTCAGAATGATGAGGATGATAATGATATTCGTAAATATTTTACCTTAGGAATTCTGTCAAGGTTGCATATCATACAGTGTACAGTAAACAGTACACTTGAAAGGAATATGTGCAAAGTTCTTTCTTGAGACAACACTTGTTCACCTGTAATGTTCCTATGAATAATCATGAAAAACGTTGGAAAACTCTTGAGCCCACCAAAAATAAAATAATACATACATGAGTCTCAAATACATCACCATAGTAGAACCCCCCCCCCCCAAAAAAAAAATAATAATGAAAAATGTCATTGCAATTCCATGACATTTCCAGTACAACTAAAACCCAAGGCTTTGGTTTTCCATTCAGGACTGGGTGTAAGGATACTCTCTAGAATCCAGTGAGCAAACATGTTCAAGGGCGGATAGTTGACATGGCGGTTCTCCAGTCGTCCCTGGCGACGGCGTTCCATGGTGATGGTGCTGCCCCTCTGGGGGGAGATCTCGAAGCGCACCAGCTGGTGTGTGTCCTTCCCCATCAGACTGGTGTAGTTCTCCTCGTCTGTCACACACACACACACACACACACACACACACACACACACACACAGAGAGAGACAGACAGACACACACACACGATAAGCAACCTTGTTATTTAGCAATGTCTTCTTAAAAACAATTCACACGATAAAATCACAGTATTCCTGTGTTGTAAAGTGTAGGCCAAGCAGGACCATCAGGTCTAAGCAGTTGAGCCTATCAGTTGTAGTGTGTAATCATCTCAAGTAAACATACTTCCACAAATCTCTTCACAGACAAACACCTCTAATCTCAAAACACTCGAGGCCGGTCTCATTCTGACCAAATAGGAAGCTATGTCATTACTGTGGGCTACCTAAAACATCATTGGTGCAGTATTTGGGGCTTCCTCTCTGCTCCTCCTGTAACTGGTCCAGCAGATAGAAGCTCTGGATGAGTTTGGACCTGACCATCTCCGCTCTGGGAAGGAACTTCTCTTTGGTTGACTTGCCCCTCTCATTATGGCTGTTGTAGGAGGGGGGTTCCTGGGAAATTCCATGCAAGTTATCAGAAAACTGCAATTGTTGTCAGTGATTAGACCCTGAATTTACAGTAAAGTTTTAAAAGAATGCCATTAATATGACAATTTGGATAGCCATAAGTTCACAACATGAAACAGTCTTGTTAAGTTATTACTTACCTGTGTCCCCATTTGTCTGTATGAATTTTGTTCAGCTAAGCAAAACGAAAGCAGTTTGACATGATTTCACCTAAGCAGTTTGACATGACTGAACTGTTCCTTTCAACAGAACACAAATTTGTCATAAATCGAAATGGTATTTTACTATGTGTGACGTCACAATAGTATAACGTTCTAGAACAAAATCTCTCACCTGTTATGCCATTATTACATCGTTCATCAAAACGTGTTTGGTGTTGTCTGTACTTCATAAATCAATCAACTTTGTCAAGCTCTTAGTTTAAAATACTGTAGTGATTAATAAATGTAAGGTATTGTCTCATCTGATATTATATTATTATTATTATTATACAGAACATTTTTGTTTGGAAAGAAAAACACAATTTATCAATAGTAATGAATATGCAATGAATATTATAATAATACTAATTTAATATCTGTAATTTTATATTTTTCCCCCAACAAAGTGTGTTATACTGTATTTAGATTAATTGAACTCAGTGATCAATATCATTTTTTCGATTCAAGTATGATAAAAGAGATGGATGGGGATTGGTCGTGGTGGGTGCACCCAGTGAGCAAGGAAATCATGTGTGCCTGACTCTTATTGGCTGATTCAGACAGTATGACGCTGTTCAAAATCCAATGGTGAGATGCCACACTTTGTTTAGAAGCCCCGTAATTCACATCCTCACCATCTCCGCTAACCCTTTCTCTTTCTCTTTCGAACAGTGCCTCCAACATTGGGCCTAGCGAGAAAGCCTGGCACTTTCTCACATTAGGAGGGTTTCCAAAAACCGACTTTACATTTAAATTGCTGCTCTTTTGGCACCATTGAAGACATCGGCACGTTTCATAATGTTGACATTGTTTTTCTTCATTGTTCTCGCCGGGGCTGCTCGGTCGAGTGATGTGATAGAGTTCTCTGATGACGATTTCGACAGTAAAATTGGAGACCATGGGATGATTCTCGTGGAATTCTTTGCGCCATGGTAAGGTCTACAGAAACGCATAGCTAACTAGCTACATTCTGAGGCTAAATGGTTACAACATTAACGTTACAATTTTGTCTCCAGTGAACAGACACCGTTAGCTAGCTAGCTCTACTGTTCAGTTACTCACGCAAGAGGAATAAAAAATAAAAAGTTAATGCTCCTTATAATTGAATAGTTCTTTGACTTTCTGGCTATCAACTAACTTAACTAGCCACTAGCTAACTATGTCTATTTTAAGTTAGAAAAGTGTTTGTTTCTCCAAATTAGCTACCTACTTAATGGTTAGCTCACAACATTTGCTAACAAGTTAGGAAGTGAATGTCAAATTAGCCACAGCCTAGCCATAGTGACTCATTTCTGCTACTTATTTCTTACATGCACTTTGCTAGCTACATAACGTTGCTCGTTATCAAAGATCATATGTTATACTAGCTAGTTGAGTGTCTCAGAATGGACATGGCTAGTAGGTAACTAAGTTGGCTACTTTGGATGTGGCCTGGCAAGCCACAATGTTTCATGTAATAAAAAATTGCATTTTATTTCGTAGAGTTTACTCAAATTTAACTTGTCTAATTCTCAAACTTAGCTTGGAGGCTATTAGCGAGCTACTGTGTGTTTTAAATCACCCCTTACATTAAGTAAGTTGGAGGCTTGGCATGCCACTTTTGTAACCTTATGATTGGCCAGTGAAGTTTGGGTGGCTACTCCTGATTGGTCCCCAGAACAGTTAGCAGGCAGTTCAATGCTGTCAAACTTGAACAAGACTTCCTCAGATAAAAAGAACAATCTATCATTTTCAAGATGGCTGATAAGATTTGAAAACTGAATTCACAGATTTGTATTTTACAGCAATGATGTGGATTTCCTTTTTCCTCAATAATGCGGCTGCATTTATTTGAACATCAATTTACAGTCATCCATTTGATCCATCACTATGGTATCAAATTCCACCTGCTTTTAACTCCCACCCCTCTCCTCTAGATTTCAAACTAAGGTCTGAATGGTTCACTGCCGCCAGAGGCAACGTAAGGGTCAAGATTTTATGTTTTACAGATATCAGTTTACCTCACTTGTGTCCCTTAGGTGTGGCCATTGTAAACGACTAGCTCCAGAGTTTGAGGTGGCAGCCACACGTCTGAAAGGCATTGTCGCATTGGCCAAGGTACTTTAGTCACTTAATGCGCCTAACATTTGTACAATAAAATGTTACCTTTGGATTACAACAGGTTGTGTGAAATCCCCATACTGATGTAAAGACAGCCATGTCCACAAGGTTTATAAACTGAGTTAGTTGCCAAGTTTGTGCTCTTTGTCCCATCCACTAAGTAATGGCCACCTGTCATTATGCTTTAGGTCGACTGCACGGTCCACAACAATGTGTGCCAGAAATATGGAGTTAGCGGTTACCCAACACTGAAGATCTTCAAAGACGGAGAGGATGCCGGTGCCTACGATGGACCCAGAACTGCAGGTATTTGGACTTAACATGCCATGTCTTGACCTGATGAGCTTAGATACAAAAGCATAATAACTGCCTGTCATCCACCTATTGTATGTTTTGACCCTGTATTTAAATGGTCGCTCTCTCTGTCAGATGGGATTGTGAGCCATCTGAAGAAGCAGGCTGGCCCATCTTCCGTGGAGCTCAAGACCGAGGCAGATTTCACGAAGTATGTCGGAGACCGTGACGCAAGTGTTGTGGGTAGGTTTTGCCTTGGAAAGTTGACCTCTGCATAAATAAACAAAACTAAGTGACTGAGTAAAGTATTTCTACTTTTGCCTTTGTCGTCAATGATATTTGACTGTATGGCGTATTTCCTGTGTTTGTCCAGGTTTCTTTGCTGACGGTGGAAGCCCAGCCCAAGCAGAGTTCCTTAAGTCGGCCAGTGCCCTCCAAGAGTCCTTCCGCTTTGCACACACCAACTCTGGGGAGCTTCTCCAGAAACATGGCATTGAGGGAGAGTGAGTTCTCCTCTTAAAATTGTGTTGTTTGCCTCCTTAAAGGCATAGTTCACTCATACAAATGAACATGATTTCTCCACTTACCTTATATTAGGGGGTAGACCAGCTTTAATATTGCAGATTGTGGCTTCGATCAATGTAATTGCCTGCATCATTTCCAATTCCCCTATGTTTTGTGTGTCCTGTAAGTCGCTCTGGATAAGAGCGTCTGCTAAATGACTAAAATGTAAATGTGTGTGTGTAAATTATTATTATTATTATTATGTTCCCCTAACCTTACCTCCCCTCCCCTAGTTGGAGTAAACTAATGGACAACAACACTTAGGCTTCTACTTCCAGCTTATACATACTATATACATTTTACGGACCCAGTATTTTTGCATTAGTGATCTTATGTTTTTAGTCCCATCCTTCAGCTGCCCTCAACCCCTCCCATTTTCTCTGAATACCATCCAGATTATTTGCTATGTATTTATCAACTGTGCTGTGATGTTTCACAAAAGTTCTGAACCTTTCTATTCGCATAGTTTCTACAGATAGTAAATTTAAATAGGAAAAAATAAATCGGAGTATTATTGATCGATTGACTATGACTTTTCAAATCACTCAGCATTGCAATTTGCACAGTTGGCTCCAGGTAATTGTTGCAATTCTTCAGCCATTCCTGAACCTGCGACCGAAAAAACAAGCTACATATGGACAGTACCAAAACAAATGATGTAATGATTCTGACTCTTCGCAGCTAAATCTGCAGAGCTGGGATGGTTGTATCCCCCATATATATAACATTCCATTGGTTGCAAGAATTTTGTATAATTTATATTGAAAAACTCAAAGTTTTTAATCTGGCGTCGTTTTGTGTATCAGTTCATAAACCATGTTTGAGTGTCCTTACTTGATGTGACCTGATCTGACTGCTTGTGTTCTGTTGTATTGCAGGGGAATCATTCTGTTCCGTCCACCACGCCTCAACAACAAATTTGAAGAGAGCAGTATCAAGTTCAGTGAGGACAAGTTCACCAACACCATGATCAAGAAGTTTATCCAGGACAACATGTGAGTTTTACCACCTCAATATTTTCTCCCTCGTGTGGCCAGCAGTGATAAACCATAGGCAGTTTGAATAGATTCTTGTTGTTAGCATAATTAATTCATTCTTGGGAGATGCATGGACCAGTTAAGACCAGTTTCTCTGTCAAGAGCAGCCCTTATCTCTGCTTTTTATTTTTTTTTATCCCACTGTCAAGAGGGAGGGGATGGTGACATATTTTGAACAAGTTGTACCTCTTTTACACTGCATTTTGGATGCTGACATTAATGAAAGGAGTTGTACCTCTTACACTGTGTTTTTCTCTCTCCATCAGCTTTGGAATGTGCCCCCACATGACTGATGACAACAAGGACCAAATGAAGGGCAAGGACCTGCTGGTGGCCTACTATGATGTGGACTATGAGAAGAACCCCAAGGGCTCCAACTACTGGAGGAACCGGTAGGGTCCCTAATAAATAACACTTATTCCCAGGAGGGGACCTCCTTTTCTGTCTCACGTGCTACGTGTGTTAGTGTATTTTCTCCAGATGTCATTCCCCAAGACTAAACCTCATTTTGTGTACTCTGAATGCCGGATTCCTGGACACAGATGGAAAAGCATGTTCAATGGAGATTTGTAACAGATTTGCATACAAGTGGACTCTTTGGGATCCATGACAAAATGTTCCAATGCATTGTTGTATGAACCCAACTCCCTCTCTTCGCTGTCTATAGGGTAATGAAGGTGGCCAAGAGCTTCCTGGACCAGGGAAAAACGCTGAACTTTGCCGTGGCTAACAAGAACAGCTTCAGCCAAGACATCGCTGAGATGGGCCTGGACGCCAGCTCAGGAGAGCTGCCCGTGGTCGGCATCCGCACTGCCAAGGGAGACAAATACGTCATGGCAGAGGAGTTCTCGTAAGTGTCACTCACCATGCAACTCAAAATGGCACTTCGGACATGGTATCCCTTATGTTAGGGTGACGTAGAACTGGGCAATATGGACAAAAATGCGATAAATTACGATTATTTTTTGGGGAAGTGCTAGAGCTGGGTGATATGGACAAAGTAATATCGCGATAAATGTAACTTTTGCTCGATAACAACAAATACCATAAACATTTAACTGACAGTTGCTTTATATTGCAAGTGGCAGGGCTCTAGACAAAAATGTTTCCAGTGCCAAGTAAGACAACTGAGATGGTAGCCTATGATAAAAAAAAAAGTAAGCTGTTTCATCTAACAAATCTATGAAATGCATCATTGATATTTTTATGTTCAACCTGTCAAAATAGGATCCAGAATTATCCGATTTTTGGCTCTTCAGAGAATTTGCTGACGTCTTTGTGCATATTGACCTAAAGGCTATATTATTCACCAAGTGGGAACTCAAAACACTTAGCTAGATTGCTAAGTCTAAATATGGTATTGTTGCTTAATTTATGAATCTATCAGTAAATGTAGGCTAATGTCCTACAAAAACTTTCCAGCGCTAGGCCTAGGCTACTTGATACAAGCCTATTCACTGCAAATGAGCGCGCTCCGCGGCACATCAAAATCATACTACACAACAGCCTACTCCGGTTGTAAAGTGGTGCCATGAAATCAATATTATGAGGTGAGGAATGTATTATATACTCTCAGAAAGCTGTTACTCTCCTCTCTGTAACTAGAACAACAGTAGTTGCTTTTTTTTAAGTTGTCTTTTTTCCCGCAATAGCATTTTGAGCAATGGTCATACAATGCCTTCAGAAAGCATTCACACCCCTTGACATTTTTCACATTTTGTTACAGCCTGAATTTAAAATGGATTAATTTGGGATTTTGTGTCACTTGCCTACACACAATACCCCATAATGTCAAAGTGGAATTATGCTTTTCTAAAGTTATACAAATTTTATAAAAAATGAAAAGCTGAAATGTCTTGCGTCAATAAGTATTCAACCCCTTTATGGCAAGCCTAAATAAGTTCAGGACCAAACATTTCCTTAACAAGTCACACAAGTTGCATGAACTCATTCTGTCTGCAATAATAGTGTTTACCATGATTTTTGAATGACTACCTCATCTCTGTACCCCACATGTACAATTATCTGTAAGGTCCCTCAGTTGAGCAGTGAATTTCAAACACAGATTCAACCACAAAGACCAGGGAGGCTTTCCAATGCCTCGCAAAGGAGGGCACCTATTGGTAGATGGGTAAAAATAAGAAAAACAGACATTGAATATCCCTTTGAGCATAGTGAAGTTATTAATTACACTTTGGATGGTGTATCAATACACCCAGTCACTACAACGATACAGGCGTCCTTCCTAACTAAGTTGCCAATGGTGACTTTGAAACAATTACTGAGTTTTATGGCTGTGATAGGAGTAAACTGAGGATGGATAAACAACATTGTAGTTACTCCACAATACTAACCTAAATGACAGAGTGAAGATAAGGAAGCCTGTACAGAATCAAAATATTCCAAAACGTGCATCCTGTTTGCAACAAGGCACTAAAGTAATACTGCAAAAAATGTGGCAAAGCCGTTTACTTTTTGTCCTGAATACAAAGTGTTATGTTTGGGGAAATCTGTTACAGCACATTACTGAGTACCACTCCATATTTTCCAGCATAGTGGTGGCTGCATCATTACATTTACATTTTAGTCATTTAGCAGACGCTCTTAACCAGAGCGACTTACAGGAGCAATTAGGGTTAAGTGCCTTGCTCAAGGGCACATTTACGTCATTTAGCAGACGCTCTTATCCAGAACGACTCACCAATTGGTGCATTCACCCTATAGCCAGTGGGATAACCACTTTACAATTTTTTTTGGGGGGGGGGGGGGTAGAAGGATTACTTTATCCTATCCCAGGTAATCCTTAAAGAGGTGGGGTTTCAAATGTCTCCGGAAGGTGGTGAGTGACTCCGCTGTCCTGGCGTCTTGAGGGAGCTTGTTCCACCATTGGGGTGCCAGCGCAGCGAACAGTTTTGACTGGGCTGAGCGGGAGCTGTGCTTCCGCAGAGGAAGGGGAGCCAGCAGGCCAGAGGTGGATGAACGCAATGCCCTCGTTTGGGTGTAGGGACTGATCAGAGCCCGAAGGTACAGAGGTGCCGTTCCCTCACTGCTCCATAGGCAAGCACCATGGTCTTGTAGCGGATGCGAGCTTCAACTGGAAGCCAGTGGAGTGTGCGGAGGAGGGGGGTGACGTGAGAGAACTTGGGAAGGTTGAACACCAGACGGGCTGCGGCATTCTGGATGAGTTGTAGGGGTTTAATGGCACAGGCAGGGAGGCCAGCCAACAGCGAGTTGCAGTAGTCCAGACGGGAGATGACAAGTGCCTGGATTAGGACCTGTGCCGCTTCCTGTGTAAGGCAGGGTCGTACTCTCCGAATGTTGTAGAGCATGAACCTGCAGGAGCGGGTCACCGCCTTGATGTTGGCGGGAGAACGACAGGGTGTTGTCCAGGGTCACGCCTAGGCTCTTCGCACTCTGGGAGGAGGACACAGCGGAGTTGTCAACCGTGATGGCGAGATCATGGAACGGGCAGTCCTTCCCCGGGAGGAAGAGCAGCTCCGTCTTGCCAGGGGTTCAGCTTGAGGTGGTGATCCGTCATCCATACTGATATGTCTGCCAGACATGCAGAGATGCGATTCGCCACCTGGTTATCAGAAGGGGGAAAGGAGAAGATTAGTTGTGTACCGTCAGCGTAGCAATGATAGGAGAGGCCATGTGAGGATATGACAGAGCCAAGTGACTTGGTGTATAGGGAGAAAAGGAGAGGGCCTAGAACTGAGCCCTGGGGGACACCAGTGGTGAGAGCACGTGGTGCGGAGACAGCTTCTCGCCACGCCACTTGGTAGGAGCGACCGGTCAGGTAGGACGCAATCCAGGAGTGAGCCGCGCCGGAGATGCCCAGCTCGGAGAGGGTGGAGAGGAGGATCTGATGGTTCACAGTATCAAAGGCAGCAGACAGGTCTAGAAGGACAAGATCATGTTATGGGTATGCTTGTAATCGTTAAGGACTGGGGAGTTTTTCAAGATAAAAAAGAAACGGAATGGAGCTAAGCACAGGCAAAATCCTAGAGAAAGACCTGGTTCAGTCTGCTTTCCACCAGACATTGGGAGATGAATTCACCTTTCAGCTGGACAATAACCTAAAACACATGGCCAAATCTACACTGGAGTTGCTTACCAAGAAGACAGTGAATGTTCCTGAGTGGCCGAGTTACAGTTTTGACTTATCTGCTTCCAAATCTATGGCAAGACTTGAAAATGGTTGTTTAGCAATGATAAACAACCAATTTGACAGGGCTTGTAGAATTTTGAAAAGAATAATGGGAAAATGTTGCACAATCCAGGTGTGGAAATCTCTTAGACTTACCCAGAAAGCCAAAGGTGATTCTAACATGCATTGATTCAGGGTGTTGAATACTTATGTAATCAATTGTGTTTTGTTTTTCATATATTTTTTATTTTTTACAAATGTTCAAAATGTTCTTCTACGTTGACATTTGTATTTTGTGTTGATCGTTGACAAATGACAAAATCCATTTTGATCCCACTTTGTAACACACCAAAATGTGGAAAAAGTCAAGGGGTGTGAATACCTTCTGAAGGCACTATATCCGTCTGCTTCTCAAAATGCATCTCTCCCTCGTCTGTGCACACAGTGTGGAGAGGGAGTGAGCGTCAGAAGCCAACAGCGACAGGCAGATACTTTCATAGCAGGAATCATCATAATGCATAGGCGATTACTGTTGACCAAATAATAGTTCTCGAACAATCTACAGGAACGTTGTGTAGCAAAATCACAGAAAATTACAAATGTAAGCCAAAACGCTTTTGGTAAGAGGAAGGGTGCGTGTCTGTAATTTTCGGTTTATCGTTCTAGCTCTAGGGTGACAGACTGGTTAATTATTTAGTGGTTACGAGTTTATTGCTCATACAAGTGCTACCTGTAATTTACTTAGGGAATTCACTTACAAGCACTCATAACCTTCACATAACTGAGTACAACCTGCCATTGAACTCCAGTAACATTTCAAGCGTCCCTTGAATGTTAAAAAGCACTTGGGGCTTTGGAGCCATATTTGTGACATTTAAACTCTGCAGCAAAGGATATCATGTACATTTTCCACTGAATATAGCAGCACTAACAGGTCTTGATGACCTCTGTAGAAGTATTTTTATTTCCCCACACAAGCTATTCCTTACTGATTCAGTCCAATGTCTTGGTTTTCCACAGACGCGACGGCAAGGCCCTGGAGCGTTTCCTGCAGGACTACTTTGATGGCAAGCTGAAGCGTTACCTCAAGTCTGAGCCCAGCCCTGAGAACAACGACGGCCCCGTCAAGGTGAGTCAGCACTTGACACTGAAATTGCAAGCGGTTAAGGGTGCTCCTAAACCGGACAAAATGATGCTGGGGGGGAAAAACACAGCGACTCAATGATTTCCAATGAGAGCAGTGTGTTGGGGGTGGTCCTAGATTTATGTTGTGCTGTCGGAGAGATGCCCCTGGTTTACTCCATAAAAAGGCATGTTTTTTTTTTTCAAGGTTTGTCTGTGTAAACCATTCTCACCAAGGCCAACCTTTTTCCTCCTTTGTTGTTCTCCAGACTGTGGTGGCTGAGAACTTTGACGCCATTGTGAACGACGAGGAAAAGGATGTGCTGATTGAGTTCTACGCCCCATGGTGCGGCCACTGCAAGAGCCTGGAGCCCAAGTGGAAAGAACTGGGAGAGAAGGTAAGGGCTACTGATTCTAAATCCTCTGATGTTATGGCCGTTCTACATTGGCACATGAGACTAACCCTTTCCCTCTCCTACCTCACAGCTGTCCAGTGATCCCAACATTGTCATCGCAAAGATGGATGCCACAGCCAATGACGTCCCATCTCAATACGAAGTCAGGGGGTGAGTGATACATCTTCAAGTCGTAACTATTTAGCAAGTGCTTGACACGTTTGACATGTGCAAGTCCCGTCTGTTACACCCTGATCTTCATGCTTTTTTTCACTGTTTCAGATTCCCCACCATCTTCTTCGCACCAGCTGGACAGAAAATGAACCCAAAGAAATATGAGGTTTGTCCCGAGTATACATATAACATATATGGCTTGGGTTATAATATCTGGCTCATGTAAGACTCAAAGGATACTCACATTTAGACCTTATTGTCTCACATTGATGCAGCAGCTTACCTGGCTTGATGTTTTGTTTTTTTCAGGGAGGTCGTGAGGTCAGTGACTTAATCTCCTATCTGAAGAGGGAGGCCACCAACCCACTGGTGGCTCAGGAAGAGAAGTCCAAGATTGAGCTATAGAAGCTCAACTGGAGCCAACATTCAAGGGGGGAAACACTGACAGAACTCAATTATATTCCAATCTTTAGTGAACTACAGAATGCTCTGAACCCTCCCTTGGGTACTGCTGCTCTGGGAACACTGGGAGGTGGTGGCCAGGGCCTGCCTGATTTTAAATGTATGGAAAGAGGGACAGTTTTGAAATTGAGATTATTTCCCCTGGTCTGTACCTCCGATTGATGCACTTTGGTTTGAGACCAATTTCCAGTCATCTATTGCTTAGTTTTTTCAGAAAGCGGGGTGGTTATGGTGAAATCATTTTTTTTTGTTATTACCTTTTTCTTTTTTTTCACCGCGTTTTTGTACATTTGAAAGGATCGGGAATAAAAGGCCCACAAAACCAACTACATGTTTTTATTTTAATTGGTGGAGAAATGTTTGTTTTGAGTCCGGGGTGTATAGAACATGATCAGGCTGTGTATGACCCTAGTAGTAGAATAGAAAAATATATATAATTCCTTGAGGAATTTTGTGGAAATTATGATCTAAAACATACACAAATATTTGGGTATTTCTAAACCATATTCTTCAAAACTACAGGGAACCATTCTATAAAAGAAGTATGTTGCACTTTTAATGGGCCAGCTGATAGCTTACTCCTTGACCTAAAATCATGCTCCATGGAGATACTCTATTGAAAGGGGTGTTTTAGTCTAGGAATAGGCTTATTCTGTTTCCAGGAAACTGGCCTTGATTGTGAGAGGCTATTTCCAGAGACACCAGTGTGCACTGTCTTTGTAACACAGCCTTGTGAAAACTGCCTTTGCGACTTGAGGCAAGAGAACAGTTTGCACTTCGCAGATGTTGCTGTGTAATGTCATTGATTTTTGAGCAGAGGTGTGAAATTCTGCTGTGACAACTGATTCACATATTGAGCATCTGAATGGTTTAGAGTAGGGGTACTCGAGTACTATTTGAGAAAGTCTGGTCACACATTTCCTAGGTGGCAAAGCTCTGGATTAATATTGTCATTTATCGGTGTAACACCCCCACCTCGCAAGTCGCAACCTCAAACAGTTCACACCCCTCTTGTTGGCAGAGAGAAAATGTTGCAGTTTTAAAGCTCATCCTGCAATTCTACTCATTTCGTCATGTCTTGTGTGTTCATATGATACCAGGGGTCGAGGGCCGACTAAGTGCACCCCAAAAAATACGATTTTGCGAAATTCTCTGAGCATAGCCGCAGGATTGCGTTTTTAGGGTATGGCAAAGTGGGGTGTGTACAGTCGTGGTCAAAGGTTTTGCGAATGACACATACAAATTTTCACAAAGTCTGCTGCCTCAGTTTTGATTATGGCAAATTGCATATACTCCAGAATGTCATGAGTGATCAGATTAATTGCAATTAATTGTAAAGTCCCTCTTTGCCATGAAAATGAACTTAATCCCCAAAAAAACATTTCCACTGCATTTCAGCCCTGCCACAAAAGGACCAGCTGCCATCATGTCAGTGATTCTCTCGTTAACACAGGTGAGAGTGTTGACGAGGACAAGGCTGAAGATCACTCTGTCATGCTGATTGAGTTAGAATAACAGACTGGAATCTTTAAAAGGAGGGTGGTGCTTGAAATCATTGTTCTTCCTCTGTTAACCATGGTTACCTGCAAGGAAACACGTGCCGTCATCATTGCTTTGCACAAAAAGGGCTTCACAGGCAAGGATATTGCTGCTAGTAAGATTGCACCTAAATCAACCATTTATCGGATAATAATATAATATGCCATTTAGCAGACGCTTTTATCCAAAGCGACTTAGTCATGCGTGCATACATTTTTTTTGTGTGTGGGTGGTCCGGGGGATCGAACCCACTACCTTGGCGTTACAAGCGCCGTGCTCTACCAGCTGAGCTACAGAGGACACATCGGATCATCAAGAACTTCAAGGAGAGAGGTTCAATTGTTGTGAAGAAGGCGTCAGGGCGCCCAAGAAAGTCCAGCAAGCGCCAGGACCGTCTCCTAAAGTTGATTCAGCTGTGGGATCGGGGCACCACCAGTGCAGAGCTTGCTCAGGAATGGCAGCAGGTAGGTGTGAGTGCATCTGCACGCACAGTGAGGTGAAGACTTTTGGAGGATGGCCTGGTGTCAAGAAGGGCAGCAAAGAAGCCACTTCCCTCCGGGAAAAACATCAGGGACAGACTGATATTCTGCAAAAGGTACAGGAATTGGACTGCTGAAGACTGGGGTAAAGTCATTTTCTCTGATGAATCCCCTTTCTGATTGTTTGGGGCATCCGGAAAACACCTTGCGCTACCATCAGTCCTGTGTCATGCCAACAGTAAAGCATCCTGAGACTATTCATGTGTGGGGTTGCTTCTCAGCCAAGGGAGTGGGCTCACTCACAATTTTGCCTAAGAACACAGCCATGAATAAAGAATGGTACCAACACATCCTCCGAGAGCAACTTCTCCCAACCATCCAAGAACAGTTTGGTGAAGACCAATGCCTTTTCCAGCATGATGGAGCACCTTGCCATAAGGCAAAAGTGATAACTAGGTGGCTAGGGGAACAAAACATCGAAATTTTTGGTCCATGGCCAGGAAACTCTCCAGACCTTAATCCCATTGAGAACTTGTGGTCAATCCTCAAGAGACGGGTGGACAAACAAAAACCAACAAATTCTGACAAACTCCAAGCATTGATTATGCAAGAATGGGCTGCCATCAGTCAGGATGTGGCCCAGAAGTTAATTGACAGCATGCCAGGGCGGATTGCAGAGGTCTTGAAAAAGAAGGGTCAACACTGCAAATATTGACTCTTTGCATAAACTTAATGTAATTGTCAATAAAAGCCTTTGACACTTATGGAATGCTTGTAATTATACTTCAGTATACCATAGTAACATCTGACAAAAAATATATCATAACACTGAAGCAGCGAACTTTGTGAAGACCAATACTTGTGTCATTCTCAAAACTTTTGACCACGACTGTAGAAATACACCCACCAGTTGAAACTCATTTACTGTACTCTAAAATGCTGTTTGGAGAACAGCAAAAACAAACAGTTGTGGAATGGCGTGTACAATGTACTACTCAACCTCATCATACATATGCTACGTTGACTAATTTAGCCTACTTGTGGAACAGTGCAACATGAAATAGATGCATAATACATTTACATTTTAGTCATTTAGCAGACGCTCTTATCCAGAGCGACTTACAGTTAGTGCATACATTTTCATACTGGCCCCCCGTGGGAATCGAACCCACAACCCTGGCGTTGCAAACGCCATGCTCTACCAACTGAGCTACACAGGACTATAATACACGCTATCAAGGCCGACTTCAAATACTGATGTGAAATACCAACGTCAATGTGAAAGTAACTGGAGCATAAAACAGCTGACTGCGAATGCAAACTATGCCAGATAAATCCAACACATGCATTGAAATAAAAGGTATACGCCAAAGGAATTATTTAAGCCTACAGTCGACAAAACAAACAAACTCGACCAAGGAATGAAGAAAAATCTACACGTTAAGGCCGCGCCCGTGATTCAGCACCGCTGAATGGACAGCGCCTCAGTACAGGTAGGCATAGTGGAGCTCTGTGGGGTGTGGCTGAATGGACAGTGTCTCTGTCTAGTAGCCAGCTAGAATTAGGCTATTCAGATTGTGGGCAGTTAGACATTTTCACAGTTGAGTAGCCTACAATGCTAATATGAAAATCATAACTGGCACGCAGATCTTTACAAATTGTTGGATCAACTTTAAATTGTTACTCATATGAAAAAGGTTGCAGACCCCCTGCTATAGGCCATATGAAGTCACCCTTGTGGAACGGCGCATACAGTGTACTATTACAGTGTCATTGTCTCATGCGCTTCCCACCAACATTGTTGCTCTGCATTCAGAGATGTTCCTTATAAGGTGTGCATTTTTTGTATTTGCCTGTCTGAGTTATTCGCCAGGGAAGGGAAACATTCTGCGGATATTGAAGCATTGCATCAATAAGGTGTTTCTGAGAATATTGAAACATATCAACAAACGAGACTGCTCTGAGAATATTAATATTGCAACATAGCAGCCAACGCAGAGGTGGAACATTTTTACCTAGGCCAGCTTGTCTCTGTCTGACATTATTGTGTTGCCTATGCGGCATCTGGGTGCTCATTGTATACAAAAAACTGCCTTACATCCACACTATAGCTAAATAACTTAGCAATATTTAATGACATTTTGCCAGCAAGATTGATCTGTTAGAATATCACATTTAATTCAGGAAGCTGGAGAAGTAAGACTGATAGAGTGAGAGGTGGAAATGCATTATACCAGAGGCAGGTAGGCTACAGGTAGGGGTGCAGGCAGAGGATGATGATGTTGGCATACAGCAAGAAGTTAAAAAGTTAGCCCAACTAGGTGATCATTAACTATTTGCATTATCTCAATTATCGTTCTGTCACTGCATGACAATGCACATTTGTTATAGCCTACAGTTGTTATTGTCTTGGAAGCCAAAAGCAAGACATGTATTTTGAGGAAATGCTCTAAATAGCAAGTTGTTCAGTAGTTTACTTTCATACCAATAGGCGCTGGATTTATTTTTTGGGCGTGCTACAGACAGCTATATCGAACTGCTAATACAGGACTTGTAAAGGCCCAGCGCACTACGTTTGTGCCAAAAAAATGTTTCCCTAATATATATATATATATATTTATTTTTTTTGTAGCACCCTCAGCACCGCTACTTCCCGCGACTATGTCTTTGAGTTCCATTCGGTTTGAATCAGACTTGAAAGGTGGAATTGACTGATCTTCCTCTCCAGTAGAGGGCAACATCTTTTTCAGCACATTTTGTTAACCTGGAAGTTCTTCTGTAAAATGACTGACGTCAGGCCACGAGTTGGTATTTTTCTCTGATTGGTTATTTTTAATTATATGGTCCATTCAGAGTTGAGTACGAATGCAAAAGGCGGGGCTTACGTACGTACGAGCCAATCAGTGCCACGTTAGTAAACTGCCTGGGCATGTTCAGTCGAGTGTTCGGGACGGGTGGACGTGTCAGCAGAGGTACTGTATGCTAGCCATGCTTTAGGCAATTTGTATATTAAATCGTTAGAAAATGTTTTTTGTCATATAGCTAAGCAAGTACCTTATTATGGTGTTATTTTACGACATTTTGATTGTTCATTTGATTTTGCTACGTTGACAACACGCGGTCTGGAAGACGGACAGATGTAAAACAATGTGGCTGGTATTCACGTTTAGACACGTTCTTTGGCATCATGTCTACTCTTTAGTCACGAGTTTGTTGCGTTTTCTCAATTTAGGTAGCTAGTTCTAGATATTGTGACATAGCTAAACTTATCTAGTGTTATTTTTGTATTTTCTTTCGTTTTCTCCAATGAAATAAATACAAACGTTTGTTGCAGATGTGATACTACATGGAAAGAGAAATGTCTGAAACATGGACTTCAATTGGAAGTAAAACCCATCGCAATTCTTGGGGACTTCTCAACAACTCCAGATATTTATCCCGGAAAGCCATGCTCCTCAGTGCTGTGGAGAACGCCAGAGCACGGAAGAAGCATCAAAAGAAGAATAACATCTCCAATAAGAGAAAAAGGACAGAGGAAAACAATGAAACGCAGGACACTATCCAAAGAGTAAAAAATATAAAATTACCTGAGAATGACACGTGTCTAGAAGTTGATAGCACTCTAAAACCCACAGACTCATGGACTCATGTTGCTAAATTTGGACTGCCATTGCCCCCTACAGTAGAGAGTTTGCCAATAGCTGCTTCTGGGGACAACAGCATAGCCAACCAGCAGACTTCAAAAGGCACAAAGCTGGTTGGGGCCACTCTGAGTGAACGATGGGAGGTGGACAGTGGATTTGTGTCTGAGGCCAGCCCTCCAACTAGTGGACGTAGTTCTCCCTGCCACACAATGAGCCCAACCACCGTGGTGGCCATGGACTGCGAGATGGTTGGTACAGGGCCGGGCGGGCGCACTAGTGAATTGGCACGCTGCAGCCTGGTGGATTACCATGGCAACGTCCTGTACGATAAGTACATCCGTCCGTGCCAGGCTGTGACTGACTACAGGACCCGTTGGAGTGGCATCCAGAGGCACCATTTACAGAACGCTCTGCCCTTCCCCAAGGCTAGGACAGAGGTGAGAAGAGAATGAGATGGTCTGGTACTCTTTGGCCTTTAATAGTATTATTTATTTTGTGACTTCTGGACCAAGGAGTGGAGTAGTCTATATGCTAGAAAGCCCAACTGGACCTAGTCATGGTCTCAAAGGAAAGGAGATGTACAATGGAAGCCATTTATAATTGGTTTAATACTTTGATTATTCCTATTTGTTTTGTATGTGTGTTCACGTTGGTAATGGCCACCAATACTATGTTTGCTTTCCTTGTCCAGATACTACGAATACTGGATGGGAAAGTGGTGATCGGTCACGCTCTGTACAATGACTTCCAGGCCTTGGACTTCACCCACCCATGTCACATGATCAGGGACACAAGTGGTATGCGTCTGCTCAGGCGACTGGCTGGCTTCCCCACAAAGCGCTGTGTCTCACTCAAGATCCTGGCCAACAGCCTCCTAAACAGGAAAATACAGGTGAGCGCTCCTTCCTGCCTTCTCTAACCAGAGATGGCTAACTGTTTGGTGACCATTTTAAAAGCATCTGAGGTTAGGGATCTGAATAGATCGATGGATATATCTTAACAGACTTGACCGTGTTGGGTTGGTCATTGGCGTCAACATGATCTTTGTCTTGTCCCTAACAGGTTGGAAGGAGGGGCCACAGTTCAGTGGAGGACGCTCTCGCTTCCTTGGACCTGTATAAACTCGTGGAGGGGGAGTGGGAACAGGATATGCAAGAGAGAATGAGGGACCGAGACACAGGCACTCTCCCAGACCCCGCCACCTCAAACCACTACATGCAGGACCAGTACTGGCCAGAGGACTTGACCAATGACAGCCATTGAGAGAAGCCTGTGTAGGAGGGTTGATGGGGTAGAAGTAGGCCAGGGGTTTTAAGTAAAATGGTCCCAAGTTGGCAAGGGTGATACTAAATTCATCTGATCAGCTAATATTGCACACATACATGCTGGGAGCCACAGTTTCCACAGGGGATAAGGTCATGGCAACACGTCAAGTCGCTCAATGTCAAGAATGGCATCAGGAAAGGGAGTGAACTGTGAAAGGAAGGGGTAAATGCAATGACGAGGGATTTATTTTAAGGTATTGCAGCCGTATGTCTTTGTGTGTATGTAGAGCATGTCAAGTTTGACATGGTTAACTTACTACTTGGATAGTTAGAACAATGGCTGGAAGTCTATGGGTATCTGCTAGCTTACTAGCACATACCCATAGACTTCCAGCCGTTGCGCTAACACTAGTTAGCATTGGTTTGCAAAACTACCTATAACTTCCTTCATACTGGACAGAGACATACAATTTTTATCTACGAGTTCATCGGACTCTGGGGAAGTAGATAAAATCCAGAAGTATCCCTTTAACTCACGATTTGTTAAAACTTGCTTGCATGAAATTACACCAGTATCTCCAGATAAGTCGGCAGGTAGCTTAGTGGTTAAGAGCGTTGTGCCAGTAACCGAAAGGTCGCTGGTTCTAATCCCCAAGCCGACTAGGTGAAAAATCTGTCGATGTGCCCTTGAGCAAGGCACTTAACCCTGATTGCTCCTGTAAGTCGCTCTGGATAAGAGCGTCTGCTAAATGACTAAAATGTAAATGTAAAAATAAGTGACATTCAGATTTTACATCAATTCTCGACTTGGTTCTCTGCCCATTCAGTCACCTAATAGTGAACCATACTGCCAACTTGATGTTTATGCTGCTGTTCTATGAAGACCTTGCTGTGCCTGTGCCCTAATTGAATATCAATATATTGGAATAAAATTATTTACAAAAATGTGTACTGTCTTAACTGGACTTCAAAATAGATGTGCTAATGCATTCCACCTAAACATGGAATGTCACTTTTTTCTAAATGTTTCAGATCTGAAAAACACATTTTGTCCCATGTCTCAACAGCCTCCATTTACGATCATTTAACATTTTCCCCCAGAGTTTTAATAAGACCTGAATCCCTCTGTTTTTTTGCCTCGAAAATGAGCAACTTGTTTGTTTTCCCCACTAGGTGGGAGCGCAATCTTGAACAAAGTTGGTTTAGCTTTCGATCTTGTTTCAGCCATCTGTGAAGTGTCAAATGTACAGTATGTCCTCTAGTCTTCCATATAATCAGCTTTTCTCTGGAAATTCTATAGATTATTTATACTACAAGATACTTTGGGTCATGTAGTGTGTGGACACCTGCTCGTCAAACATCTCATTCCAAAATCATGGGCATTAATATGGATTTGGTCCCCTCTTTGCTGCTATAACAGCCTCCACTCTTCTGGGAAGGCGTTCCACTAGATGTTGGAACATTGCTGCGGGGACTTGCTTCCTTTCAGCCACGAGCATTATTGAGGCCGGGCACTGATGTTGGGCGATTAGGCCTGGCTCGCAGTCGGCGTTCCAATTCATCCCAAAGGTGTTAGATGGGTGATTCTATGGAAATTATGGATTTTGAAGAGTCAAAACTTCAATAATAGTTAACCCTTTACCATTATAAATCAACATAAATGCCAGCTTAATGTATTTTAATATTTTTTAAATGCAAGTGCTACCTTTTTGTCACTGGTGTTACCTATATTTTAGATGACAATTCAGGCTTTCCTGAATGTAACAATTTAATTTCCATATATAATCAAAGACAAAAGGTCCATGCTAATATTAAATTGTTTTGATTAGTAATAATTTATTTTAAACCGGTATGTTTAAAGTTCTATTGTGCAACATTTTTATATTTCTACCTTTTTTTCTACCTACATTTTGTGTAGTAACATTAGAAATAATTGATGTTGAGTCATCAAAATTGGATTATCATATTCTTAAAATGCTTACTAATGAATGCAGCAGCAGTTGGGTAGATACAAATAAACATATTCTATGAAAATGGGTAACTGATGCCAGAACACCAATATGCCATGCAATAACACCAGTGACATAACATACAATTATTTCATACAAATTGGATCAATTTAGTAATATTTTCTATTACAAATCATGTTATACCAGGTGTTGATTTCATATGAACAATAAAATGAAGGTTATTGGTCAAAGACTAAGACCAAAAGATGAAGTCTATTGCCTAAAATGTATTTCCTAACAACATTGTCGTACAAACATAAAACTTGTCTATTAGAACTATAGAAACAAGAACAATAGAATCATTGAACGTAAATTAAGATTACGTCTTCCCAAAAGCACTGAAACAAACATTTTGTATGGTGTAAAACATGTTCATGGAATAGGCCTGTTCCTGTACTAACTTTTCCTGTACTAACTTCACTTTTACTTGAGATGTGTTTGTCTTTAGAAGAGTTTGTCCATATGTTTGTCTTTGCCATGTTATTGCATCACGTCCATCTGTTATCATCTCAGAGCCAGTCTCCATTGCTTTCTAGCCACTGACGTCTTCTTCTCTGGTAGCCAGTTCACATCTGCCGCTTTCACACATTCAGGTGCTCCTCCAAGTACTTCCAGATACTGTGGTCAATCTGAGCTGATCTTTTGTTCACTGGCAGCGGCTTTGGCATCAGACACACAATCAGGTCATCCCAATACCAGTTGATATCATCTCTTGGCCAGAAGAACTTGTTGACTCCATTCCTGTGCATGCACTTAACTTTGACGTTTTGTTCTTCGACCTCCAGTATAACGCCAGGCTATGGTTGTTCATCGTAGTTCACAATGCACCACTGTCCAGTGTGGTGTTCCTCAATGACATCTGGACAAAGTGGAGCTGAGGTATCCGGGTCGATGACATCTGTTTGATATGGAGGTGAGAGACCATGGCCATTAGCCGGCACTGTCGGGAGAGTGTTTTCTTGGAGTCCATAACATGGGCAATCCCACACGCTTTGCGCTGCTTGGCAGAGACAACTTATGTCTCTGTATTTTAGGATGCCAGGCGTGATACTCAGAACATGGTGCATTCGCATGTGTCCTTTTATGGTTACCAGTGGTACCCCAGAACCCTTCTGTGCCTTACTTTCCACCTCTTACTGACATAATACAACTGTATTTGAGTGTCAGAGTCCCTTACCGCCTGATAGAAAGACATCGTATCTATTATGTCTTTCCCGTGGTGGACCAAGAGGATAGCTGACCTCTTTAGTGAACCACCCCACTCCATCCGGAGCACCCTTTCCGAGACTGGCCTCAAAAAAGTTCCACGTACTCCCCTGGAAGCTCTTCTTGAAAGGTTCAGTGCCAACCATATAGAAGTTACCCTTCTGTTTATATTGGGTGAAAGGACCATCACTGAAGAAGTGAAATTGTTGCACGGTAAGGTACTGCTGTTTTATCATGTCCAGAATGGAGTCCAGGTGAGCTCATATGGCTGCTGGGTCATGCCTTCTGCTGGGTGAGATGGTGCAGAAGGAGATGGGGGGCTCCTCTGCCACATAGAAGACACCAGTGTGGACCGTCACCTGCTTGTGTGAACCCCCCGAAGTGAACTGACTGGATCTCTGAAGCATACTTGCATGTGAAGTTTTCACTAAAATCTACAGTACCAGTCAAAAGTTTGGGCACACCTACTCATTCCAGGGTTTTTCTTTATTTTTACTATTTTCTATATTGTAGAATAATAGTGAAGACATCAAAACTATGACATAACACACATGGAATCATGTAGTAACCAAAAAAGTGTTAAACAAATCCAAATATCTTTGCTTTGATGACAGCTTTGTACACTCTTGGCATTCTCTCAACCAGCTTCATGAGGTAGTCACCTGGAATGCATTTCAATTAACAGGTGTGCCTTCTTAATTGTGGAATTTCTTTCCTTCTTAATGCGTTTGAGCCAATCAGTTGTGTTGTGACAAGGTAGGGTTGGTATACAGAAGATAGCCCTATTTGGTAAAAGACCAAGTCCATATTATGGCAAGAACAGCTCAAATAAGTAAAGAGAAACGACAGTCCATCATTACTTTAAGTCAATCTGGAAAATGTCAAGAACTTTTAAAGTTTCTTCAGGTGCAGTAGCAAAAACCATCAAGAGCTATGATGAAACTGGCTCTCACGAGGACCACCACAGGAAAGGAAGACCCAGAGTTACCTCTGCTGCTGAGGATAAGTTCATTAGTTACCAGCCTCAGAAATCGGCTCAGATTGCAACCCAAATAAATGCTTCACAGTTCAAGTAATGTGTAGTTCCCACCGTAAAGCATGGAGGAGGAGGTGTTATGGTGTGGGGGTGCTTTGCTGGTGACACTGTCTGTGATTTATTTAGAATTCAAGGCACACTTAACCAGCATGGCTACTACAGCATTCTGCAGCGTTTTTCAACAGGACAATGACACACAGCCTGGAGGTGTGTTTTGGAAGGGCTATTTGACCAAAAGGAGAGTGATGGAGTGCTGCATCAGATGACCTGGCCTCCACAATCACCCGATCTCAACCCAATTGAGATGGTTTGGGATGAGTTGGACCGCAGAGTGAAGGAAAAGCAGCCAACAAGTGCTCAGCATATGTGGGAACTCCTTCAAGACTGTTGGAAAAGCATTCCAGGTGACTACCTCATGAAGCTGTTTGAGAGAATGCCAAGTGTGCAAAGCTGTCATCAAGGCAAAGGGTGGCTACTTTGAAGAATCTAAAATCTAAAATATATATGGATTTTTTGGTTACTACATGATTCCATATGTGTTATTTCATAGATTTGATGTCTTCACTATTATTCTACAATGTATAAAATAGTAAAAATAAAGAAAAACCCTTGAATGAGTAGGTGTCCAAACTTTTGACTGGTACTATATATGGATCAGTGCTTGGGGTTATTGTCCTGCTGGAAGATCCACTTGCGGCCAAGTTTCAGCCTCCTGGCAGAGGCAACCAGGTTAACCGTGTTTCCTCCGACACATTGGTGCGGCTGGCTTCCGGGTTAAGCAGGCGGGTGTTAAGAAGCGCGGTTTGGCAGGTCATGTTTCAGAGGTCGCATGACTCGACCTTCGCCTCTCCCGAGCCCGTTGGGGAGTTGCAGCGATGAGACAAGATTGTGGAGAAAAAAGGGGGTAAAATAAAATAACAATATAATAATAATAACACACACAAAAAACAGCTATTCTAAAGAGCAGCTTGTCTGTGCCTTTAGGAAGAGCCTGTACAAACTAAACAACTGTGATCTACTTCCATATTTTACATAGATGTTTTAAAGTTGCACCAAAAGTTGCCTGTCATTTCCAATGGGAACAAATTTGTCAGTGGGCAGAACAAGCAAGGAGGTGGGAAGAGCCAAGCTCGAGCTAGCGAGATCCTATTGGCCAGTTCTAGCATGCATCTGCATATTTCTGTTAGGGAATTCCTACTCTATGAAGTGTGTGTGCAATAACTCAATTCTTCTTTGCACTCCTAAACTAAGTGATTTTTTAAAACTTTGGCAAATGGTAAAGTCTACAAAACTTAGTCCACTCCATTCCATCTTCTCCAACTGCCAGCCACTAGGCTTCTTCTCACTACCATATTTGGTAGTGAGTGGAAACGCCAAGCGGATGCTTCACATTTATACATCCAGTGAAATATCTGTCTCATTGTTCTATCTGTGGTTGCACTCTGCAGAAATCGCTCTGCCATTTCCTGGTTGCTAAAATTCTAATAGTTCGCCTAATTTCAGTTTATGTGACAAAATAAGCTAGTATAGTGTAGAGAATCATTGTACCATCTAAACCGCTGTGAAATATATTTTCCATAACCAAAATATTGTATTTTCAGCTGTATGAAGCTGGTGTACAAAACCGAAAGTAAAAGATGCAAAAATGAAACTTAAGAATGGGAAGCATAGAAATATGGCACATAGAACAGGCCTACCGCTTCTTACACTTGCTTTCAATGAGAATTACAGCTCTATAACTCACATTTCTATGTGAATTTGGTCAGGTCGCCCAAAAAGTTACATATTGCCACTTTAACTAAGTCTGTTTGGATGTGATCAGGGTTGGAAGATTAGACATAATCATGTAAGGTTTGAAACTTAAAAGCAAAAAAGCTAGACTTGCAAAGACTGTTCCCTGGCAAACCTAGGTCGGGATTCAATGAAAGGCGCATTGTTGACAAGCGCATTGCACTTGTAATTTACTTGATTTACAAAGGCTTGAGCCGACGTCCACAGCGTTTACCACGAATGCGATCTCCGCCTACGTTGGGGAAATTGTCAATTTCAAATTGTTATTAAAAGGCACATTGGCAGTAGTGCAATGCTGAAACAAGCCTTTGAATGAATCCCAGCCTTAGGGAATGTACATTTAATGGTTGCCATTACATTAGAGCTTCCTTTTGCGAAGCTGAACAGTTCATCAAATAAAGTTCCTTCCTTCCACCTTTTTTGTTTGGTCATGTGTCTTGCTGATGTTTGAGAGAAAACTGCCAGTATGGCGTCACAGAACACGTCACAGAGAAATCCTGCAGCTTTAGCGACTGTTAGATCAACACTAGATTTAGCAGAAACAAAAACTAGTCCTGTTTGGAAAGGCAGATCAGCTCTGAACAAGAGCTGCTGTGAAAAGATCTGTGATTGGTAAAAATATAAAATAAAAGTGGAAAAATATCAGAATTTGGCTGTCTGTCTAAACGCAGCCTATATGGTCCCACTATCTGTGCTGGTGCTGGTTCACTCACACACACACACACACACACACACACACACACTAAAGCTTTAACTTAGCCCTTGGGCTCAGGGCTGACTATGGGAACACAGAGCCTGGCATTGTGCTGCCATTTGGGCCGCTTTAGTCCCACAGACCCCCTCATTGAGCGGATCAGACCTGGTTTAAGAGATTACTCCTGCTCCACCATTGCATCAGTGCATCAGTGACATTTGAAGAGAAAGGGGCTCACTACCAAATATCCTTAATCTGCTTTATACTGTAACACACATGGCTACCTCAACATGTAACTCTTGGTTACTTCCTAAGTCACTCATTATTTCACCACCACTGGTTTTTTTCCTCACCTACTTCCACACTCACTAATTTCATTGTTCCTCAATGTTTCCCATGCTACGAATTAAAGACCACACCTAACACCTTGTATTTGTATGTTTAACTCTCTGGCTAGCTGAATCACTCAATTAACCTTAGTCTTTAGTTCAATCACCCTTTCACTTTTTCCTAACCCTCATTCTATCCGGATTAAATGGGGGACTTTTGAACATGCACGTACCTATGTAACAAACCTTTCATTACACTCGTCCCCATTCTATAGGCTTTACATAGTATAGTAGCGTTGTGGCTACAAACAATGTAATGCAAGACTATAAAGCATGTGCGCAGCATTTTAATCCTCTATAGTACATAGCAATATATGTATTAGAACATTGAAAACTAAACTGATATCAGTTGGATAACGGGACTCGTGGCTAATTTGGGCTCTGTGTTTACTGATATGAATGGACTTTACTCCGGTAGTTATTGGGTGGAGGAGAAGAAAGTACCATGATATATATCTATTAAAAAAGCTTTTGACAATACATGACGAATACCTTTTTTTCTCTAGGCTAGCCCCATTGACAAGTCCTCTCATTGTGCTTCATTGTCAGTGATACAATATGATCACCTCAAACTGGTTGAGGACGATTGATTTCTAATGTTTTGCTGTCATGTCATTTGATTAGGATGATGAATGAAAACTGAAAATAAAGACAGATGTCTTTGCTTTATACACTTTACCTGGCTGCGCAATTGGTGGCAGCGGGGGGGAAATGGTCCTATAGAGCAAAGACAGACCTCCCACTCATTTGCATGGTGAAGGGTTAGAGTTAGAGTGCCTTCAACACAGGGTCTGAACCTCCCTCTCTCAAGAGCTCTGTTCACGTTGCAGGCCACAGAGTATTAACAACCGCTACTTTTCACTTGTTCCAAGAAGCATTGGAATGGAATCAACTCCCTTCCCTACAAAATGCCTCCCCCTTTTCACCCACCTCAAACCACCTTTAACCTAAAAGTGTAACATCATTCCATTCCATCTCACCTCACAGCAACCCCTCCCTTCACCCACGTCACTCTAGCCCACCCTAACCCTGCCTTCACTTCTATTGGCTCAGCATCATTGCCCTCTTCTGTCCTTCCCTCATTTCTTCTCCCCCCTTTCCACTTTATGCTGATTATCAGAGAAATCTGATGGGCATGATCCAGTGTGACGACACTAATCCCGACACTACAAATCATAGGGCCCGGCGGTCCTGCTCCACACAGACTCCTGTGACTCTCGACAGCGCCCAGCCTCCTCCCTCCCCAGGTAAGGCTCAATCTCCCCGATCTGGGAGCCTCCGGTGTGGGGTACCCACTGTGACCCATCTCCCTCACACCCAGGGGGGTGGTGCTTTCCAAATCCTGCTGGGGGTTTGGCATTTCTGATGGATCCAGTGGAGTGTTGCTGGATTGGAGCCCAAATTAGGAAGTTTCTTTGCTCAGAGGAAGGAGTGAAAAATGATTGGTATTTTATTACATATTTCTCCCATGTTTTACAAGGCAGTGCATTGCCTTGTATGCTGGTTTGGTTGTTGAACGCTGGGGGTTAAATCTGAGAAACAGGAGAGATTTGAATACTTTGTGGTTGATAGAGCATATCTCAATGTGGACAGGTGGAATGTTTCAGCTTCCTTGTTGTGCCTTGTGGAGGACTTGGGAATCCACTGCCTGTAGCTCTGACTATCATTGCATCCGAGTCCATTGCTTTCAGAGCTTTGGTCGCAGACCTCTCTAGCTGACTCAATCAGAAATTGAGGGAAGCTTTGACTGCATGTGTAGCTCTTGATGATTTTGATGGTAGCTCTGGTAATCTGAATGCACTAGATGATTTGCACAGCTTTTCTGAATTGAGTGGCTAACCCATACCTGACCCTGTCCATACAACAAATGTGCTATTGTGTCAGTGATATTATGATCGAGTCTGGTGTTTTTATTTGATACAGCCTGCTATATAAAGAACACAGATAATCATAAACCGTGTAGTTAATCAGATAATGGACTGGTATAAATGTCTTCACTGTTCAAACACAGAATTAGAAATGTTGGCAGCTGGACCAATCCATGTACTGTATTTCAGGGAATTTACCCTGACAATACCCTGAAATGGAAGTAACCTAAACATAGAACGCGAATGAGACAAATAAGGTGCACGATCTGAAGTGTTACAAATGCTGGGGGGGTTAAGATGGAGGGAGTTTAAACCTGGAGCACAATAAGTTCATTGTTTATTTTGATGTTTTCCTGGAATACAATCCGTTCTCCAATTGTGAATAATCAAATCCCTCTTATTTTCCAGTGGGTACAAAGCTGCTCTAAACAACTAAAGAAATGGCTGTCGTCGTAAGTACCTCTAAGCTCCTCTCTTTGTATGCAACAGGCATAGATGCTGCACTGTAATTATTCAAACCATTCAGTGGTGTTTGTATTGCAGATCAATGTCAAAAGTAACAAGTCTGGGGAATGATAAATGTAGAGACATTCTAAGCCTGAGAGTCAGTTCTGAGATGTTCAGAAATGTTCAGTTCAGGTGCTTAATTTTCATCCATTGAAGAGCAGAAACAGAATGCATCATGTTCCTTCAGAGGATGCAATCCACAATAGATAATCTTATTGTGTTATTGTTATGTTCTTCCTTCACTTCCCACATTATGGTTACTTAAACAGCATAAATAGAATGTCACTCAATATGGCCGCCAGACAGTCCACCCATCAGGCAACGTTGACTTTAAATGGGGATGGCCAACCTATAGAATCTATTTCTATGACTCAAGTCATAACTTCCTGTGCCATGGACAATGGCAGCTCAACATTTCTCAGGCACATTAGTGCTGGATGCTGTCAATCGCTTTCATTAACCCCTAATCAGATCTCAGCCCAGGTTTACCAGACTTTACTGCGCTCATGTGAGGGAGATTAGCCAATGCTAACACTAAAGCCCATTGATAGAGGCCTCCTTTTGGATTGTATATGGGCGTACGTCGTGGATTAAACCTCATTCGCAAGGTAGCTCTTTGGTGTTTTTGTTGGCAAGTCATGGTTATGTCATCAGCCACCCTCTCTACCCAGAGTGGAACGTTCCGTATGGTGTCGGAGGAAGAGCAGGCTCTCAGGGCCAAGCTGGAGCGCCTCACGGTCAAGGACCACGGTCCCGTGTTCGGACCCTGCGCCAAGCTGCCTGACCACACCGTGCAGAAGGTCTGCGGTCACTCTCTCACAAACCTCACACTGTAGATTCACTTCGCATCATAAGCCCTACCACAAACTCAAGTAAAACCACAAATCATGTGTGTTGAGAGTTCAACTGGAGTCCAGACTACCTGTACAAACTCCTCTGGTCTCAAAAACAAGAACACTTCATTGTAAATTCCAAGAACAAGCATGACATCATACTGTGTTGATGCCACATGCACATAGAGCACTATCATCTGAAAAAAGATGGATGCTCTCCAGTTCTGAGGTTGTAGACCTCATCTGAGGTTGACTGACTGATGCTTTGTTGGTTCCCTACAGGCCAAGGATGAGCTGAACGAGACAGACGAGAAGCGGGTGTTGGCAGTCAAGGAGCTGAGGGGAATAATCAAGGAAAAGGCAGAGGCTGAGGACGACCTGGCCAAAGGGGTGCTGGAAACCTTCGGAGAGAAGCCTGACGGCATGCTGGTCCGCTTCATCCGCGCCAGGAAATACGACGTGCCAAGAGCCTTCGACCTAATGAAGGGTGGGTTCTCTCAAACTACTGTACAGTATGTCAGTGAAGCTTAGTGAGCAAGTTCTGTCTATTTCATTCAAGCTGATGTGATGTGTTAAAAATGCTTTATCTTTCGATGACAGGCAGCTATAGCCTGGTCCCAAATCTGTTGCTATATTGCCAAGTACTGTTGAAGTTGGCAAGAGAGCACAAACAGATTTGGGACCAGGCTAAGGAAGCTACGCTATGGTGCACATGATCATTTTGAATCTGGCATTGGAATGAAATGTAGTTTGATTAAACCTAACCAAGCAACAACATACGCGTCTGTTGAAGTTCCTGTCTGCTTAACTCCTAACTTGGCCAGAGTCTATTTGATATTGATGATCCTGCGTCTGCGTTCAGGTTACGTGCGCTTCAGGAGGGACTACCCAGAGCTGTTCGAGAACCTGACCCCCGAGGCTGTCCGCAGCACCATCGAGGCCGGCTACCCAGGCATCCTGTCCAGCAGAGACAAGTATGGCCGCATCGTGCTTCTCTTCAACATCGAGAACTGGGACTACGAAGAGATCACCTTCGACGAGGTGACTTCCGGGGACCTGGGTCCCCACAATGTTACATTTGAGATACATTGGTGGTCCCCAAAAGGCACTAAAAACATGACAGAACCAACGTTTTCATAGATATACAGTAATAGTTGTCAAATGGGAGTTATTGATAATTGAAATCATGTGGGCAAGCCCTTGATAATAATCATTTGAATTGGATCATGAGATCTGTGGTTATCAAGGGCTTCTGTCACACTCACTAGAGGAGAACGTACTCAAAAAAATTAAAAATTAAATACAAATCTATGTGTAGACAGGTAAAAAAGGGTGATTGGAACCAAAAATAAATCACTTAAAAATGAAAAAAGGGCCAGCTCTCACTTGATTATGATTTGCAATAATAGAAGCTTAGTTTTAATTCTCTTTCATAGTAATATTACTTAACAGACCACACACTGGCCGAAACGTATGCCAGTGTGGTCTATTGAGTCATGTTGCTATGAAAGAAAATTAAAACTAAAGCTCCTATTATTGCAATCATAATCAAGTGAGTGCTGGCCCTTTTCTCATTCCTCTGCCATGTTGACAACAAAGGTGTCAACAGGTGTGTGCTTCAAATGTGTGTGTGTGTCTGTGCACGTGTGACTGTGTGTGTGTGTGTGACTGTGTGTATATATATGTTCATCAGATCCTGCGTGCCTACTGTGTAATCCTGGAGAGCCTGCTGGAGAATGAGGAGACTCAGATCAACGGTTTCTGCATCATTGAGAACTTCAAGGGCTTCACCATGCAGCAGGCCTCTGGCATCAAACCCACTGAGCTCAAGAAGATGGTGGACATGTTGCAGGTCACTTTTACACACATTCCAAAGGAATAGTAAACAGCACATTACCTTAGGATACAAAAATAATTGATTTGACATTTTCGGTTATCGTCCCAGCTCTAAATCAGACCATCTGTTTCACCTACATGTGCTGAACTCTTTATGGCATAGCTCAACAATTCTAGTTTCCCTTTCCGTTACTCGTACAATGAGGATGCTTATTTATGAACATAGTTGTGGTGAGATCTGTAACAAATTGGACCTCTGTTCCTCTTGTGTGTATCAGGACTCCTTCCCTGCCCGTTTCAAGGCGGTCCACTTCATCCACCAACCCTGGTACTTCACCACCACCTACAACGTGGTCAAGCCCCTCATGAAGGGCAAGCTGCTTGAGAGAGTGAGTGAAACAGGCCCTGAGAAAGAACATGAAAGAATGAATGAAACCTTTTTATAGTGAGAGAGGTTGGTGGGAAAGTAGTGGGAAAAACATGGGCTTTTATGGGAGAAATGTCTGAAGTAACATGATAAAACTATATGAATCAACAAATAATGAAGGTGAATGGGTTCTTTATCAACGTGTAATATATAGTTAACAGTAAATACATTAATACAATAACGAAAAATACACTCAGTTGCCAGTTTATTAGGTACACCCCCCTGTTCATGAAAATGGTTTGCTCCTACAGACAGTGAGTCACGTGGCCGTGGCTTGCTATATAAAGCAGGCAGACAGGCATCCAGTTACTGTTCGATTGAACGTTGGGCAAAACGAGTGACCTAAGCGACTTTGAGCGTGGTATTATCATCAGTGACAGGTTCCAGTATCTCAGAAAATCCTGGCCTCCTGGGTGTTTAACACACGACAGTGTCTAGGGTTTACCGAGAATGGTACGACAAATAAAAAACATCAGTGGCAGTCCTGTGGGTGAAAACAGCTCGTTGATGAGAGGTCGAAGGAAAATGGCAATAATCGTGCGAGCTAACAGGTGGGCCACAAACTGGGCTGTTGCAGCAGACGACCACACCAGGTTCCACTACGATCAGCTAAAAACAAGAAGAAGCGGCTCCAGTGGGCACACGATCACCAACACTGGACAATTGAAGAGCGGAAAAACGGCGCCTGGTCCGACGAATCCCAGTTCCTATTGAGTCATGCTGATGGCAGAGTCAGGATTTGGCGTAATCAGCATGAGTCCATGGCCCCATCCTGCCTGGTGTCAACGGTACAGGCTGGTGGCGGTGGTGTGGGGAATGTTGGCACACATTAGGTCCCTTGAAACCAATTAAGCAACGTCTCCATGCCCCGAAGAATTCAAGCTGTTCTGGAGGCAAAGGGTACTAGATGGGTGCACCTAATAAACTGGCCACTGAGTGTATATGGTGAGAAATGTTTAGTTCATAGGTTTGTCTGTCTACCAAATCAGGTGTTTGTCCACGGAGACGAGCTGGACAACTACTACAAGGAGTTTGATGCGGACATCCTGCCCTCCGAGTTCGAGGGCAAGAACTCCAAGTACGACGGCAAAGCCATAGCAGCCAAGCTGTTCGACTGAACACCCCCTCGTCCCCATCTGCCACCTCTCCATCTAGATGGAGACCCCACCCCACAGACTCTGGAGAAATACACTATATAAACATAGGTGTGGCTTTAGAAAACTGTAAAAAAAAAAAAAAAAGGGGTGTGGTATTGCATGGTTTTTGTTTTCCAGCGGTTATTAAGTATTAGACACCCAACAAAGCACTCCCAACAGCACAGAGGAGACTATATATATCCTTCGCTCTTACCCGGGTTACTTAACAGCCCTAACCATTGAGCTTTTCTCTGTGCTGTGGGGACGTGCTTTGTGTAACCCATCTCTGACCCACACAGCTAGCGCTAGTTAAACCTGGCAGGTCCCAGTTTGGTCTATCCACCTCCCCTTTCCCCTCACGGTGATACAAGGCCATGAATCCAACAAATGCCCATCTCGGTTTGTTTTTGACCATGCTTGGAGATGAATGAGCAGTTTTTATCCTCTGAATTGGTGCAGAGGCATGAGCATGTCACCACCGTGTACAATAAACTGTATATAAAAGAAAGATGACAATCTGTTCACCTTGATTTGTAGGATCTTTGCACACAAACATAATAGGAATACAAAATAAATGCAGACAAATCTACAACAAAATAATGTATTTATTTCAAGGATACAAGTCCAAACAGTTTTTCATAAACGTATTGCATTTTGCACACCCTTATCTATCGGAACCAAAAACACACATGATTACTTTATACGTCACGCCAAGTTGTGATTCTACATTATAATGACTGAACATCATTGTACATCTATAGGGGTTGTAAACAAAACAAATAAATAAGGCAAACAAAGGATGAATTCCATAGGGAAAGATAGTGAAAGTTATGTTATGACCTTAGTTCTCTCAGTAAGGCTCTCAGTCCCGCAACTCCTCTCATCTACCCAATAATAAACACAGTAACTTGGTCCATTTTTATACCATGAAATAGAATACAGACAAGCGCAGATAAAAAGACAGAGGCCCGGGATTCAATCAAAGGTGCATTGTCGACAAACGCACTGCACTGATCAACATAACCCCAAATTCCCAGATCACATTTAGATGTCAGCTCAAGTGCAAATTACCTTTAAAAGTGAAGTGCATTTCTCTACAATGCACCTTTGACTGAATCTCCACCAGAGTATTTAAGCCAATTTAGTTGTGAGCTCTTAGTCTGTGCTCTACATCTCAGGAACCACACCATATGCATTTTTTACAGAAACAATAATGATTTTTTGAACACAACAGAAAAGTTTGACAAATATCTCTTAAAAGAGATCAAATATAAATAAATGGAAAATGTGAAAATAAGGACAAAAAAAAACAAAGATTGCTGTCAGACTTTGCACCTAAACTTACATACGGTAAAGCTCAACCTACTTTGTAAAAAATAAAATTAAAAGGCATAGGTCTTAAGGAATAAGGAAGAACACAGTCACATTTGTTTCGGTATTTCAATTGAGGACAGCTGAGGGGACCCTTCCCCCACAGTGGATGTGAATAAGGCCTTTAGTCAGTCAATACAGTGCACTCGGCTTGTAAGAATCAACTTCTTAGAATGGTCAGAAACATTCCTATACTCACAACTCAAGTTACAATCTATAAGAATCAATATATTTGATTCTCAGAAGTGGAGTGCAGTGTAGTGCAAGCCAACCAGTAAGAATTTTGGAGGCTGTTCCACCAAGAATACAGTAAGTATAATTATTGTTTGGACAAGGGAACTTTTCATTAATGTGTTCTGGGTGGGGTTGGGTGCTTCCCGAGAATGTCAGACATTTACAGAGTGTGGTCCTTGAACATTATGTATGTGTACTGAGAATAGTCATAAAGTACTTTAAAACCACTGCCATCCTTTTTTGGTTTGAAATCAAAGATAGTCTTAGTTTGAGGCACTTTGACAATGTGAAGACAAAATATACTATCACAGTTTTTCCTCAGACGATGTGACCTGACCAGGAAAGTATTACCTATTAGCCTATACTGTAACTAGGGCCCAGACCAGATTTGTTAAAGAAGCTTAACATAGAAATAGAATTAAGTCTGTTCTAGGAATTCGATTTCTCTGCTTAACAAAAGCCTTCAGAGTTTCAACCTCACAGAGCTCCCATTCGAAACCCCCCAGTGCTTTTCACCCTCACTGGTTCAAGCTCACAACAGTACACACTCAGAACAAACAGCTAGGAGAGTCAGGATCAAGTAGAAACCCAAGTGTGAGAACCAAGGGGTGCTGGCTGGGACTTTGCACACAGAAACTACTCTCCTCTACACTCTTTTCCATGGACAGAACTGACCAATAAGCCACTGTGGGGCCCTTGTAGCTGTTCACCAGCATGTGCAGGTTACACAGTGTATCCACGTTTAGAGGAGAGAGTGCCATCCATTCGACTGACTGAAGCAATAGTCCATGGGTAAGGCTTTCAATTAAGGTCATTGAATGTTGTGTTTCTCTAAGCACAAGCAATGGCCATCTAAGCTATAGTCCGACCAAGTCAGAGGCGAGCTACTGTGCCCATAAGTCATCCCGTCTCCCTTTCGAAGAATACAGGGTTCGGCCTTCTCTCGTGGGCATATTTGTGTCCTTATACACTTGAGTCCCTTTAAAATAGAGTGAGTGACAGATAAAGTGACTCTTTATTGACAGGTGGCAGGATGTTAGGGGAGTAGTACAGAGGAAGAGGTATTGAGGCAGGATACTGTATGTGCGTATATTAATAATAAACAATAAATGTATGTGTGTACGCCTGTAAATGTATATAGAGTGTGAAACTTTGCCTTTGGTCTCATGGCAGTCCTGGCATCCCTGTTTTATCCCTGGCAGTGTGTGTCCATACAACATACGTGAGCATTAAGCTTTACGTTTGGCCTGTGGACAGGGACCACGACGTGTCCTCTGGCAGGGCGGTCTGTGTCTCTCCCACTGGCATATTGCGTTGGCATAGCCCACTATGACCTTGTCCATCCAGGTGAGTGGCTGGGGAAACAGCACAGCCCCCTCGAAGAAGCCCAGATGACCCCCGTGGAGCGTCAGGGCGAAGATCACATTCTGCTTCTTTTCTGGGGGAGGTGGAGAAAGAGAGATACAACGATGCTAACAGTTAGCATGCGGTGGTGTCGTTACGTAAACAACGGCTTTTGGTGGATGCTGTTACTACTGGCCTATTACTAGATAAGATACCACCAAAGTATGCCAAGTCGCAGAACTATCCTTTTATATACTGTATACCAATAGTTGTATTGGATATGTATGCCTTGAAAGTAAGAAAAGCTGTAAAGCTTTTTACTTCTCTGAAAAATGCTGTAGACTAAGTCAAAATGTATTGGGCTAAATGGCAACAGAAGCCATTTTAGTGCTCTATTGTTCATCTAGATTAGGTCATTGCACTCTTACTTGAATGCAGTAAACATGATGCAGAACACCTCTTGAATGGTAGATATAACTGTGCAAATTGATGAGGTAATGAATTAGATATTGCCAATGTACTGACAATTCATTTGTTTATTTTTGTGCTAGCTCGCAGGTAGCTCTTTCTGGCAGAGCCAGACTCCTAGGCCTAGTCTCCTTTTCCATTTCTGCCACCCAACACTCTCAGCCCTCACGCTCTTTATTTCTCTCACGTTCTCACTCTTTCTATGTAGCACTCCCTTTCCCTCTCGTAACATTTAGTCATTGCAAACTGAACGCAAGAGAGGCTCAGATGCAAATCAAACGTGTATGGGACAGAAGTCTATATAGACTACAAAACGTGGAGCACACTGCTTTTCTATTCTAACCGCAACCCAGTCTTTCACGCCGGCCTAGGCGGCACCATTACAGAAACACTAGTGACCAGAGTAAATAATACAACAGTCAGTAAATAACACAGCCACAGGCCTGCCCTGACCAGGCATCCCACTGACCGGCATGGGCCTGTATTTACAAAGCATCTCAGAGTAGGAGTGCTGATCTAGGGTCAGGTCCCCCCCTGTCCATATCATCTTATTCATTAGGACTTAAAAACAAAAAGAACTGATCCTAGATCAGCGTCTGTCTCTATGTAAAGTAAATAAGGATAGTGGTGAGGTGGTGGCAGCTGACCTGTGATTAGCGCTCCATTTGGAGGAAGCACACGCACACAAACACACAGGCCAGTTAAAGGCAGCTCATCAGTGCTGAGAGGGAGCAGAGAGGCACACAGCAGAGACAGCTGGTGCCAGCACTGGCTGCTGAAAGAGCCCAGGCAGACGGATGCTCGCTGGCTGGCTTCCTGACTGTGACCTCCAGATACAGACAGACAGCGCTAATGGGGTTAAGTGCTGGCCGTTAAGGCGAACCGGAGTAACACCGACTGACTGAACCCATCTACCTTTATTAGAGAGCATGACACTCTCACCCTTACTCATGTTTGTGTGCGCCTACAGACTGTACATGAGTCTACTTCCATATTGGTGTCTACGCAGTTGTCCCATACAATAGTTTGTTTGCACTCTAGTAGCCTTTGGTGGCGAGGATAGCCTATATCCCCTATAGAACACCGCCACAACACAGTCCCCTATGGAATATGCAGGCCAGGCATAGAGTTACAGGGTCTAAGGCAGGGCTCTCCAACCCTGCTCCTGGAGTGCTACCCTCCTGTAGGTTTTCAATTCAACCCCAGTTGTAACTAGCCTGATTCAGCTTATAATAATAATAATAATAATAATAATAATAATAATAATAATAATAATAATAAGCCATTTAGCAGACGCTTTTATCCAAAGCGACTTACAGTCATGCGTGCATACATTTTTGTGTATGGGTGGTCCCGGGGATCGCACCCACTACCTTGGCGTTACAAGCGCCATGCTCTACCAGCTGAGCTACAGAGGACCTTATCAACCAGATAATTATTAGAATCAGATGCGCTAGATTAGGGTTGGAGTGAAAACCTACAGGACGGTAGCCCTCCAGGAACAGGGTTGGAGTGAAAACCTACAGGACGGTAGCCCTCCAGGAACAGGGTTGGAGTGAAAACCTACAGGACGGTAGCCCTCCAGGAACAGGGTTGGAGTGAAAACCTACAGGACGGTAGCCCTCCAGGAACAGGGTTGGAGTGAAAACCTACAGGACGGTAGCCCTCCAGGAACAGGGTTGGGCAGTCCTGGTCTCAGGGGCAGTAGACACCAGCACCTTTCTCCTACAAGCCCTGTGGCTATTGATTTACACACTAAAAAGGGTCACTGAGGTAGAAAAATACTTTAAATGCGGGCGACACATGGCGCACACACACACAAAAGTGCACACACAAACACTGACAACACACACACACACACATACCCTATCAATAATACCACACAGCATGGGGGGGGTGGCCCTGAAAAATTCAACAAGACTGTCTGGGTAGGGAGATGCTGCCGAAAGAGAGCTAAGAGAAGGATATATCAACACTTAGCGGTCAACACTTAAAGATAGTGTGTCCAGCAGAGAAAGGAAGAAGTGGCTAAGTTGATGTGACCCTGGAGTTGGTTGAATAATTAATTGTGCTACTACTAATGACATCACACATCGTCACAATGACCAGTGTATCAAGATTTTGCATTAAACTAAATGTAATCAAATAAGAATGCTCAGTACACGTTTCTGAGGTGATTTGGCCATAAATTGTGAGCTTGGTGAGCATGTCCCATTTACTCCCATCGATTTTTGGAAGATATCCTTTACCGGCTACTAAAACTGCCATCAAGCACTATTAATAAATACTTGGTATTAATGAATCAATAATTGTGATGATTACTCAATTAGTTACAACTCTTAATGAATAGAGCTAATACCTGCGAGTGTGCGTGGGATGGTCAGAAGTGACTGATGGACCAGAGGGTCATCTGAGGAGTTGACCAACAGAAGAGGCACATTGACCTGAAATAGGATTGTCATAGTCATTAATCAAAGTTTGAAAACCACTTTGTAATCACTTTGGGCTAGGTTTCTCAAATCCTTAGTAGCTAAGGTAGTAAAAATAAATCTCCACAACCCAGCCCGACAATCACAATAGTGTAACAATTATAAAATAAATATCTGACGTCAATCTTCTTAGCCTTGCCGAGCAAAATTCGTTCAATGAAGCACTTCGTGTTTCTACAGGAGACTTGAGTCTGGGTCGTCAAGAACAATAATGTACTACTTCAGCTATGAAGGTTTTGGGAGACACCGGCCTGGTCCGTGTTCACTCACATTGTGAATGTAGTGTACGCAGCTTTCCTTCTCGTAGTACTCTTTCAGCGTGTCGTGACCATGGAACTTTCTGTGAAATGCATTAACAAAAAAACACATCAGGCAACAATTACAAGGACAAGATCACTTCAAAATGGCCACCACAGTCTGAGATAGCCTGCCGTTACCTCATGATATTGTCATCGATCTGCATTAGAGAGGTAGCTGTGTACAGTCGGCTTAGGTCTGCGTCGTCCATCTTGCTCGAGTTCATTCCAAACAAACTGCCCCTGTCAACCAGAAAACAGTGTACAGGTGGTATGACGTAAAATAAATTAAATGCACAAAAAATAACCACCTCAACACAAGTATCAGAAGTGTCCGTTAGGAAAAAAGATTGCAGTCAGAGTGCAGTATGCTGAAAATACTGGGTCCAAATAATGTTTTTTTACTGCAGTAATTTCGCAGTGCGACTGCAGTTACAGTGCAGTATAACTGCAGTTCAATTTTAGTTATTCTGCTATTACTATGTCCAAAATACCTGTCGACTGCAGTTACTGCACTTTTACTGCAGTTTCAAAACTGCAATCTTTTTTTGTAAGGGGTGTTCTTAACAGACAAGGTACATTAAAGCAAGACTCTAAGTCCCAAATAAAATGGCACTTTTTTGTTGTGGTTTAATATATACAGTACCAGTCAAAAGTTTGGACACACCTACTCATTTAAGGGTTTTTCTTATTTTTTTAAAACTATTTTCTACATTGTAGAATAATAGTGAAGACATCAAAACTATGAAATAACACATATGGAATCATGTAGTAACCCAAAAATATTTTACATTTGAGATTCTTCAAATAGTCACCCTTTGCCTTGATGACAGTTTTGCATACTCTTGGCATTCTCTCAACCAGCTTCACCTGGAATGCTTTTCCAACAGTCTTGAAGGAGTTCCCACATATGCTGAGCACTTGTTGGCTGCTTTTCCATCACTCTGCCGTCATCCCAAACCATCTCAAATTGGGTTGAGGTCGGGGGATTGTGGAGGCCAGGTCATCTGATGCAGCACTCCATCATTCTCCTTCTTGGTAAAAATATCCCTTACACAACCTGGAGGTGTGTTGGGTCATTGTCCTGTTGAAAAACAAATGATAGTCCCACTAAGCCCAAACCAGATGGGATGGCGTATCGCTGCAGAATGCTGTGGTAGCCATGCTTGTTAAGTGTGCCTTGAATTCAAAATAAATCACAGACAGTGTCACCAGCAAAGCACCCCCACACCATAACACCTCCTCCTCCATGCTTTACAGTGGGAAATACACAATGCGGAGATCATCCATTCACCCACACCGCGTCTCACAAAGACACGGCGGTTGGAAACAAAAATCTCAAATTTGGACTCCAGACCAAAAGGACACATTTCCACTGGTCTAATGTCCATTGCTCGTGTTTCTTGGCCCAAGCAAGTCTCTTCTTAATATTGGTGTCCTTTAGTGGTGGTTTCTTTGCAGCAATTCGACCATGAAGGCCTGATTCACACAGTCTCCTCTGAACAGTTGATGTTGATGTGTCTGTTACTTGAACTCTGAAGCATTTATTTGGGCTGCAATTTCTGAAGCTGGTAACTCTAATGAACTTATCCTCTGCAGCAGAGGTAACTCTGGGTCTTCCATTCCTGTGGCGGTCCTCATGAGAGCCAGTTCCATCACAGCGCTTGATGGTTTTTGCGACTGCACTTGAAGAAACGTTCAAAGTTCTTGAAATATTCAGTATTGACTGACCTTCATGTCTTAAAGTAATGATGGACTGTCGTTTCTCTTTGCTTATTTGAGCTGTTCTTGCCATAATATGGACTTGGTCTTTTACCAAATAGGGCTATCTTCTGTATACCCCCCTACCTTGTCACAATACAACTGTTTGGCTCAAACGCATTTAGGAGGAAATTAATTCCACAAATTAACTTTTAACAAGGCACACCTGTTAATTGAAATGCATTCCAGGTGACTACCTCATGAAGCTGGTTGAGAGAATGCCAAGCGTGTGCAAAGCTGTCATCAAGGCACAGGGTGGCTATTTGAAGAATCTCAAATATAAAATATATTTTGATTTGTTTAACACTTTTTTGGTTAGTACATGATTCCATGTGTTATTTCATAGTTTTGATGTCTTCACTATTATTCTACAATGTAAAAAAATTGTAAAAAATTCAGAAAAACCCTTGAATGAGTAGGTGTCCAAACTTTTGACTGGTACTGTATGTATATATATATATATATATCAATTCATACAGTCAAAATGCTAAATTTATAGGCATGTTGTTGAAGTGCTATTGATGTGTTGTTGAACTACTGATCACTCCTGCCAGCCTGTAGCATGTCACAAATGCTTCACAATTGATTACTTTAAAAACGGCAGGCTATAGCATTTAAATAATAATAATAATAATAATAAAATATAGCCTAAATAATTCATAGGCTACCTGGCTTGCTTCTGACGGATTTGGTATGTTGTTTAATAGCCTGTTGAAATGTCGAACGTCAATTGATAGTGACAGAATCACACATTACTTTCCAAGCAAAGTAAATGTTTTGTCTCCTCGGCTATAGAAGGTTGTAGTGCAGCCTCCGAATGTCAGAGACAAACCAAAGATGTACATCCCATATGCATTGGAGCCACTTCTTTCCCAGCATTTTACAGCTTGTTTGTAGCATAAAGCTATATACGAAAAAAAAAAAAAAAAACTGACCCGATTATATAAAGCGATGTATAACGATGCTTTATCATTATAGATCGCTTTATATAAAATCGGGTCCTTTAATTTTTTTATAAATTTTTTTATGTTAAGCTAACAAAGGGGTAGACCTATGCGTTTAGCCATTTTCTTTAACAAAAGCCACAATACCCTCACATACCCCCTCAATTCGAGCCCTGGTTTTAACGTAACACACCAAGTTCTTCACTGACACAGATATTTAAGGAGTGCAAGGTGACTTAAGGAATTGGCTGACAAAATCTATGGATAGTAATTTAATCTGTCAAACAGAGGCCTACCTCTTACTTATTGAATAGGAATAAATAGGCTCCAACACAAAGTCAAATTAAAATGACAAAAAAAAAAAGGTATGCACTCACGACTAAGACTCTGGATAAGAGTGTTTAGCAAATGACTAAAAATTTAAATGAATTAGGCCTTCTCGAATTAGCCTACTTTCAGCACCCATGCGCTGTCCATTGTCCGTTGAGGCATGTGTCGATACTGATCGAATCGACAGAAAGGTAGCGCTGCTCTCGGGTCAGCTTTTCCATTCAAATCTTACCTTAACATTAGATTAGGTCCTAGAGATATCACCTATGCCTGCAAATATTGAGAGTCAGCTTATTCTAATGCTTACCCTATAATAATGCAATATTATTTATCAAGATTTGGTACATCATTGCGCACGTTAGGATACACATCATGAAATATATTGAGTCAAAATGTTTGACAGTACCCAAATAAAACTCAATTGAATTAACATGAAATGTCAAATCATTGACATACACTGAGTGTACAAAACATTAGGAACGCCTGCTCTTTCCATTACAGACTGACCAGGTGAATCCTATGATCCCTTATTGACGTCACTTGTTAAATCTACTTCAAATCAATGTAGAGGACAGGTTAAAGAAGAATTTTTAAGCCTTGAGGCAATCGAGACATGGATTGTGTATGTGTGCCATTCAGAGGGTGAATGGGCAAGACAAAATATTTAACTGCCTTTGAATGGGGTATGGTAGTAGGTGCCAGGCGCACCGGTTTGAGTGTGTCAAGAACTGCAACACTGCTGGGTTTTTCATGCTCAACAGTTTCGTGTGTATCAAGAATGGTCCACCACCCAAAAGACATCCAGCCAACTTGACATAACTGTGGGAAGCATTGCGTCAACATGGGCCAGCATCCCTGTGGAATGCGGTCGACACCTTGCCCCGACGAATTGAGGTTGTTCTGAGGGCAAAAGGGGGTGCAACTCAATATTAAGAAGGTGTCCCTAATGTTTTGTACACTCAGTATATAGGCCTATACTGTAGGTAGGCTATTTATCTTTGAATGCAGTCATCTCGGTTTTCTTTTGAATAATATTTTTATCCTTCGCTTGTTTGTAACAATTGAAAAGACATTTGTAGAGATTGAAAAGACATCTGTAGCTCAGCTGGTAGAGCACGGCGCTTGTAACGCCAAGGTAGTGGGTTCGAACCCCGGGACCACCCATACACAAAAAAAAAAAAATGTATGCACGCATGACTGTAAGTCGCTTTGGATAAAAGCGTCTGCTAAATGGCATATTATTATTATTATTATAAGTCATCGGTGGTCACGGCGATTCTATGTTTAGCGGTGTATTAAAGTGACGCGGGAGGGGAAAAAAAGCATCCAACGACACACTTAGCTGGTCTGAGGCAGGCTTTAGATTACGAGCGTTTTCAAGTGCAACGTTAATAACAATGGTTTTGGGAAACAGCTCTGAGTTTTAATGATGCTCCTACGAAGGTTCTAATGATGAACTTAGCCTTAAGATGCTTTTGGGAAACCGGGCCCAGGACATCAGTAGGCCTAGTCAGCACACACAGATATAGATTTTATTTTTACAAGTTAAAACGTATTTTCGGAAGAAGCCTTTGACTCGCCTCCTGAAGTGCCACCGTACACAGCACAGTCATTGTTTAGACAGCACAAAAAGGTTTACATCAGCAAGAGCAGGGCAGGCCGGGGCTTATGATTGGGAACGCCTATCCAGTGCAGTGTGTAATGCAGTGTAGCCTAGTTTTATATACACCATCCCAGCAGCACCAAAACTCGGGAAGGAAGTACATTTTCTAAGAAATATAACTTTGCCCTGTGCTTCTCAGAGCATGCTCTTCCTATAGCCTAGGCCTATAGTATAGGCTATGGATAATTTTATTGAAACCACACAAGGTCGCACTTTATATTGCACGCCCAGCAGAGAATCAGGGATGAGGGGCAGCATCGAGCACACATCGAGATATTATAATAAGCAACTAATTCTCAAACTCTGAGCAATATGACAATTCATCTATTATAAATTACATGACCGTCCCCGGGCCGCTTGAGAACTCTCATATTATGACGTTTTGCCTGGGTTTGTTTACATGATGTCTTGCCTGGGTTTGTTTACATGATGTCTTGCCTGGGTTTGTTTACATGATGTCTTGCCTGGGTTTGTTTACATGAAGTCTTGCCTGGGTTTGTTTACATGAAGTCTTGCCTGGGTTTGTTTACATGATGTCTTGCCTGGGTTTGTTTACATGATGTCTTGCCTGGGTTTGTTTACATGATGTCTTGCCTGGGTTTGTTTACATGATGTCTTGCCTGGGTTTGTTTTGTCGTCCAGACAGTTCGATATTTCATAATCACAAATTACGTAAATTAGTCTGGCTTTAAGCATGTAGCTAGTACATGAACTATTAGGCCAATTTATTTAGGATTTCTGTCTAGGTCTGATTTTAAAGACTGAACATTGCATAGGGACTTATGACAGTAGTGATATGTGTACTAACTACTAAGATGTGTGTTTTAGCAGTTTTATGTACCGGTGGGAGAGGATGATCTTCTTCATGTTGTCTGCCATGAGGAAGTTATAGAGCCTCCGACACTGGTCCCACTGTAGGAACGTCTCCTGGGCCCTGGATTAACACACACACACACACACAGACACACACAGTCAATAACGGCACCAAGTCAATGACACACAATGAGTGGTTCTGTTATTGTGCATGTATTTCTACAGTGCCTTCAAAAAGTATTCATACCCCTCGACTTATTGCACATTTGTTGTGTTACAGCCTGCATCAAGTCTGGCACCAACAGGCTCTTGAACAGCTTCTATCCCCAAGCAATAAGACTGATAAATAGTTACATGGACTACCGGAGTTAACCTTGTATCCTCGTTGAACCTTTTGTTTATGCACTGCCTCCATACACACTCACAGGGCCCTACACACTCACTCCATCATCTGCTCACTCACACGTAAAATGTGAATACATTTATACTGACTCTTCACACACACACACACACACACACACACACAAGCTGGTGCTACTCTGTTTATCTTATATCCTGATGCCTAGTCACCTTACCCCTATACACATACACTATGTTTACACACACAAAAGTATATGGACACCCCTTCAAATTAGTGGCTATTTCAGCCACACCCGTTGCTGACAAGTGTATAAAATTGAGCACACAGACATGCAATCTTCATAGACAAACATTGGCAGTAGAATGGCCTTACTGAAGAGTTCAGTGAGTTTCAACATGGCACTGTCATAGGACGCCACCTTTCAGTCAGTTCGTCAAATTTCTGACCTGCTAGAGCTGCCCCGGTCAACTGTAAGTGCTGTTATTGTGAATTATACAACGGGTGGGTCTAATCATGAATGCTGATTGGTTAAAAGCGCATTCCAGCCGGTGTCTATTCCACAAGTTACCACCGGCTAAATCTATGACATTAAAATGCCTATTTACTCTGTTCCATCTGACTGCGCAATCCACCGTCTCATCAGCCCAGCCAGACAATTTATAAACTTGATCGCCACTATAAAAAGCATCTAGACATTATCTCACATCTTTTAGACTAACATTTAGTTTTCAACAGCGGAGATTTGTATAAACCTTGCAGTCAGTCTCGCCGACATTTGCAACATTGTTTCAATATTCAAATTCGATATCCAGCTGTCCCATAATGAACGTGTCGGGACGAGAGACAGGCAGCGTTTCTCAACCAGTCAAAATCATGAATCAGCTGGCATAATTTTTATGGATATACAGTGGGGAAAAAAAGTATTTAGTCAGCCACCAATTGTGCAAGTTCTCCCACTTAAAAAGATGAGAGAGGCCTGTAATTTTCATCATAGGTACACGTCAACTATGACAGAAAAATTGAGATTTATTTTCTCCAGAAAATCACATTGTAGGATTTTTTATGAATTTATTTGCAAATTATGGTGGAAAATAAGTATTTGGTCACCTACAAACAAGCAAGATTTCTGGCTCTCACAGACCTGTAACTTCTTCTTTAAGAGGCTCCTCTGTCCTCCACTCATTACCTGTATTAATGGCACCTGTTTGAACTTGTTATCAGTATAAAAAGACACCTGTCCACAACCTCAAACAGTCATACTCCAAACTCCACTATGGCCAAGACCAAAGAGCTGTCAAAGGACACCAGAAACAAAATTGTAGACCTGCACCAGGCTGGGAAGACTGAATCTGCAATAGGTAAGCAGCTTGGTTTGAAGAAATCAACTGTGGGAGCAATTATTAGGAAATGGAAGACATACAAGACCACTGATAATCTCCCTCGATCTGGGGCTCCACGCAAGATCTCACCCCGTGGGGTCAAAATGATCACAAGAACGGTGAGCAAAAATCCCAGAACCACACGGGGGGACCTAGTGAATGACCTGCAGAGAGCTGGGACCAAAGTAACAAAGCCTACCATCACTAACACACTACGCCGCCAGGGACTCAAATCCTGCAGTGCCAGACGTGTCCCCATGCTTAAGCCAGTACATGTCCAGGCCCGTCTGAAGTTTGCTAGAGTGCATTTGGATGATCCAGAAGAGGATTGGGAGAATGTCATATGGTCAGATGAAACCAAAATAGACCTTTTTGGTAAAAACTCAACTCGTCGTGTTTGGAGGACAAAGAATGCTGAGTTGCATCCAAAGAACACCATACCTACTGTGAAGCATGGGGGTGGAAACATCATGCTTTGGGGCTGTTTTTCTGCAAAGGGACCAGGACGACTGATCCGTGTAAAGGAAAGAATGAATGGGGCCATGTATCGTGAGATTTTGAGTGAAAACCTCCTTCCATCGGCAAGGGCATTGAAGATGAAACGTGGCTGGGTCTTTCAGCATGACAATGATCCCAAACACACCGCCCGGGCAACGAAGGAGTGGCTTCGTAAGAAGCATTTCAAGGTCCTGGAGTGGCCTAGCCAGTCTCCAGATTTCAACCCCATAGAAAATCTTTGGAGGGAGTTGAAAGTCTGTGTTGCCCAGCGACAGCCCCAAAACATCACTGCTCTAGAGGAGATCTGCATGGAGGATTGGGCCAAAATACCAGCAACAGTGTGTGAAAACCTTGTGAAGACTTACAGAAAACGTTTGACCTGTGTCATTGCCAACAAAGGGTATTTAACAAAGTATTGAGAAACTTTTGTTATTTACCAAATACTTATTTTCCACCATAATTTGCAAATGAATTCATAAAAAATCCTACAATGTGATTTTCTGTAATTTTTTTCTCTCATTTTGACTGTCATAGTTGACGTATACCTATGATGAAAATTACAGGCCTCTCTTATCTTTTTAAGTGGGAGAACTTGCACAATTGGTGGCTGACTAAATACTTTTTTTCCCCACTGTATACACAAAGAAATGTCAATTGAAAAAAAAGTTACAAAACGAAACAAAGCGCAGCTAGTTTGCGGTCTTTCCAGCTTCAGTTTGAAGGGATTGTGTTAGCGGTGTTGCTGGCAAGCTCCTCTGAACAACCGTGTCCTGACGCATCATTAGCTCATTGTTATGGATGTGTCCAAATAAATGTCAATAGAAAACAGCTTAAACAAACGCAAATGCAGCTACTTTGCTGTTATTCTGGCTGCACTGGTTGACGAGACTGTAAATTAGCCGTAGTTGGCTAGCTAGCAAGCAAGCAAGCAAGCAAGGGACAAGAACGTTGCCAGCCACGAATGACTGGGTCGCGTCCATAGATACAGAACAAAGAGACTGAACGACTGGGTCGTGTCTCTGGAAACCGAACTGATAGAACGAACGACCAGCTAGTTTGGGTAGCAACCCTAGATGTGTGTCGGGACTATATATTGTGGAAGGATGAAATAGTATTAATAAATTCATCAAAATAATGTTTTTAATAAGAAATATGTCAATCATTATTTGAATATGTTGGTAACCCGTTGTATAAAAGTGATAATGCCCTCGAAGCCGGTGTTTGGAGGACATATTGGCACGGTTTGCCGGCCCTCGACTTCGTCTCGGGTCAAACAGCACCCGTGCCAATAAATCCTCCAAACACCGGCTTCTCAGGCATTATCATTTAAGTGGAAACCTCTAGGAGAAACAACGGCTCAGCCGCGAAGTGGTAGGCCACACAAGCTTACAGAACGGGACTGGCGAGTGCTGAAGCGCGTAAAAATAGTCTGTCCTCGGTTGCAACACTCACAACCGAGTTTCAAACTGCCTCTGGAAGCAACGTCAGTACAATAACTGTTTGTCAGGAGTTTAGTGAAATGGGTTTCCATGGCCGAGCACAACATTTACATTTTAGTCATTTAGCAGACGCTCTTATCCAGAGCTACTTACAGTTAGTGAGTGCATACATCATTTTATTTAATTTTTTCATACTGGCCACCCGTGGGAATCAAACCCACAACCCTGGCATTGCAAACGCCATGCTCTACCAACTGAGCTACATCCCTGCCGGCCATTCCCTCCCCTACCCTGGACGACGCTGGGCCAATTGTGCGCCGCCCCATGGGTCTCCCGGTCGCGGCCGGCTACGACAGAGCCTGGATTCGAACTAGGATCTCTAGTGGCACAGCTAGCACTGGGATGCAGTGCCTTAGAGCACTGCGCAAGCCTAAGATCACCATGCGCAATGCCAAGCATCGGCTGGAATGGCGTAAAGCTCGCCACCATTGGACTCTGGAGCAGGGGAAATTAGTTATCTGGAGTGATGGATCACGCTTCACCACCTGGCAGTCCGACGGTCTAATCTGGGTTTGGTGGATGCCAGGAGAACGATACCTGCCCCGAATGCAGTGCCAACTGTAAAGTTTGGTGGAGGAGGAATAATGGTCTGGTGCGGTCTTTCATGGTTCGGGCTAGGCCCCTTAGTTACATTTACATTTTAGTCATTTAGCAGACGCTCTTATCCAGAGCATTATTTATTTTTTCATACTGGCCCCCCATGGGAAGCGAACCCACAACCCTGGCATTGCAAACGCCATGCTCTACCAACTGAGCTACATCCCTGCCGGCCATTCCCTCCCCTACCCTGGGCCAATTGTGCGCCGCCCCATGTGTCTTCTGGTCGCGGCCGGCTACGACAGAGCCTGGATACGAACCAGCTAGCACTGCGATGCAGTGCCTTAGACCACTGCGCCACTCGGGAGACCTGACACTTCATGACACTTGCTAGGCTCATAATCTGAGGTAGCAACTGCGTCAGATCTACAAATCCATTAGCTAGACCACCCGATTAGACAACAATCACCCCATTATACCCATTTGGTTTGCAACTCAGTGAACCTGTGCAGCATTCGCTCAATTTGATGCCTACGAACAAAGATTTCGATGCATATCAAATTACCCAGCAGCCATTTAGAAACAACAAGTCGTCAATAAAATGTCTTCTGGCTGTTTAAAAATCGGCCACATCTTGAAAAAGAGGACAGGGACATGCGTTTTGTTTAGATTGTACACTTTTTTCTTAAAACAAATATGGTTAACCATAACCAGAAAATGTTCAATGTTTGATGGCTATCCGCCAGCCATCGCCTCTTAAACTGTGTCTCACCTCACTATTGGTGACCACAACATGTACTCAGGTGAACAGTGTGCGTGCTCACCAAGTAGCTGTAACCTTGTTAATAATAAGTTACCTGAGGTAAACCTACAGGGTTAACGCTCACCAAGTATCCGTAACCTAGTTCCAATGAAATCTTAACGCTACAGCATACAATGACATTCTAGACAATTCTGTGCTTCCAACTTTGTGGCAACAGTTTGGAGAAGGCCCTTTCCTGTTTCAGCATGACAATGCCCCCGTGCCAAAAATAAATTAAAGAGGTCCATACAGAAATGGGTTGTCGAGATCGGTGTGGAAGAACTTGACTGGCCTGCACAGAGCCCTGACCTCAACCCTGTCGAACACCTTTGGGATGAATTGGAACGCCAACTGCGAGCCAGGCCTAATCGCCCAACATCTGTGCCCGACCTCACTAATGCTTGTGGCTGCAGCAATGTTCCAACATCTAGTGGAAAGCCTTCCCAGAAGAGTGTAGGCTGTTATATGAGCAAAGGGGGACCAACTCCATATTAATGCCCATGATTTTGGAATGAGATATTCAATGATCAGGTGTCCACATACTTTTGGTCATGTAGTGTATATGTGGATTGACTGTGATCAGGGCAGGGGAATGTAAGTGTGTCCTGTCTATTTAATGAACAAAATAACAAACTATGGATTAGATTTGCATGGCGCAGCCAATTAGGCTTCATAGACCAGTAGCATAATTTACAAAAAATATGCTATTCCATTCTTTTGTCTTAACGAATTAACAGATGTATTTGTGATGGCGTATATTCAATGGGTTTATTAAAATAGACGCCCACCCACATCTGCACAGCCCTACTCCCATGCACTCTGTTCCGGCATGTGCACGGGAGGTATAAAAGGCTTATGCCGGGCCTGCTTTAACAGGGGTCATATAAACATAGGCCGATTTTTTTATTTTTTAACAGACAACATACCGTAAATCCTATGTGAAAAGTGTATTAGTGGTGTAAGCACTTTGGTAGCACTTGGGTGTGGTTTGTATAAACAGGTAATGGGCATGTGATGGCAGGTTTTTATAGCCGGAGTAACCTACTTCAGACTATTTGCAGAGTGCACGTGAAAAATGACAGTGTCGGTGTCTAAAAGTGCACAGCTAAACAGGGTGAAATGAGGTCTATGAGAGACAATAGCAGTCAGTCACTGAGGTGGAGTCACACGTGTGTGTGTGTGTGTGTGTGTGTGTGTGTGTGTGTGTGTGTGTGTATAGTGCTCTGAGTGAGATTAAACAGATGCTGACAAACACAAAAGCTACATGGGGTAAAGTGGTGGCCATGGCCTACCTATTGGTATGAACAAAGAGAGGCCAGACTGGCTGCCTGCCCCTTCCACAAATCCACACAGGCGTGGATCTAGACACACGCGTGTTCGCGCATAGCACGCACACGTTTACACACACACGCGTAGTTATTTATCCTTTATTTAAACAAGGGACTACCATTGAGTTATTAATCTCTTTTTCAAGGGAGTCCTGGCTTTACATCTTTATTTATTCACATGTAGCCGAATCACAGCATCAACATTTTTCAACAACGTTCTACTTGGCACAATGTATTGGGTGCCATTTGTAACATGCTATATTTTGTGAAATGGATGAATTCCATTGTAACTTACCGGAGTGCGCTGTATCCCTGGCAGACACTGACGCAGCACAGCACTCTCTCCTGGTTGATCCTGTTCTCCCCCAGAAACTTGCACACAATGTTCCCCCCCAGGCTGAAGCCCACCACGATGAGCAGTGTCTGGGGGAAGGCCCGCTTGATGTAACCTACCATGGCTGCAAACTCCCATGTACAACCTGGAAGAGGAAGAAAGAAGGAGAAAAATAACAATAAGGACAATATAAAAAAGAAAAAAATATATATACACAGTGAGGGAAAAAAGTATTTGATCCCCTGCTGATTTTGTACGTTTGCCCACTGAAAAAGAAATGATCAATCTATAATTTTAAATGGTAGGTTTATTTGAACATTGAGAGACAGAATAACAACAAAAGAATCCAGAAAAACGCATGTCAAAAATGTTATAAATTGATTTGCATTTTAAAAATCAGGGAAATAAGTATTTGACCCCCTCTCAATCAGAAAGATTTCTGGCTCCCAGGTGTCTTTTATACAGGTAACGAGCTGAGATTAGGAGCACACTCTTAAAGGGAGTGCTCCTAATCTCATCTTGTTACTTGTATAAAAGGGATTGGAACCCAGGGGCAGCCACAGTGTAGTGCCCCTGGACAGATGTAGGGGTTACGGGCATTGCGCAAGGGCACAACGGCAGAAGATGGCCTCTAGGACACGGATGCCAGCAACCCTCCGGTTACTGGCTCACTCCCCACCAAATTTGCCAGTTGTACTAGGGATTCAAACCGGCAACCCTCCAATTGCTGACCTGCCTTTCGAACCTCTAGGCTACCTGCCACCCCTAGCAGCAGTTAGAAAGACAGTGCAAGTTAGAGGTAAATGCAATACATGTATTAATTAACCAACTTTTAGACAACAAGCTTTTACATGGAAAACTCATGAAACATTAATTCAGTCACAGGTGTTTTCAATCATGTCCGGCTGTAGCAGACTAATTTGAAGTAGACCAAAGTCAACTTCAACTAAATGTCCCACCAGCTTTATTACTTTTTTATGTAAGGGTTAGATCAGCTTTATTGTTGCAGATAGATTGTAGCTTCCATCAATGTAACTGGCTGCATCATTTCCAATCCCCCATATATGTTTTTGTAATTATACAGTACCCGTCAAAGGTTTGGACACACCTACTCATTCCAGGGTTTTTCTTTATTTTTTACTATTTTCTACATTGTAGAATAATAGTGAAGACATCAAAACAATGAAATAACACATATGGAATCATATAGTAACCAAAAAAGTGTTAAACAAATTAAAACATGTTATATTTGAGATTCTTCAAAGTAGCCACCCTGTGCCTTGACAGCTTTGCACACTCTTGGCATTCTCTCAACCAGCTTCATGAGGTAGTCACCTGGAATGCATTTCAATTAACAGGTGTGCCTTGTTAAAAGTTAATTTGTGGAATTTCTTGCCTTCTTAATGCGTTTGAGCCAATTGGTTGTGTTGTGACTAGGTAGGGGTGGTATACAGAAGATAGCCCTATTTGGTAAAAGACCAAGTCCATATTATGGCAAGAACAGCTCAAATAAGCAAACAGAAACGACAGTCCATCATTACTTTAAGACATGAAGGTCAGTCAATACGAAACATTTCAATAACTTTTAGTTTCTTCAAGTGCAGTCGCAAAAACCATCAAGCGCTATGATGAAACTGCCTCTCATGAGGACCTCAACAGGAAAGGAAGACCCAGATGTACCTCTGCTGCAGAGGATAAGTTCATTAGAGTTAACTGCACCTCAGATTGCAGCCCAAATAAATGCTTCAGAGTTCAAGTAACAGACACATCTCAACATCAACTGTTCAGAGGAGACTGTGTGAATCGCAGCAAAGAAACCTACTAAAGGACACCAATAAGAAGAAGAGACCTGCTTGGGCCAAGAAACACGAGCAATGGACATTAGATCGGTGGAAATTTGTCCTTTGGTCTGCAGTCCAAATTTGAGATTTTTGGTTCCAACCGCCGTGTCTTTGTGAGACGCGGTGTGGGTGAGCGGATGATCTCCGCATGTGCAGTTCCCACCGTAAAGCATGGAGGAGGAGGTGTTATGGTGTGGGGGTGCTTTGCTGGTGACACTGTCTGTGATTTATTTTGAATTCAAGGCACACTTAACCAGCATGGCTACCACAGCATTCTGCAGCGATACGCCATCCCATCTCGTTTGGGTTTAGTGGGACTATAATTAGTTTTTCAACAGGACAATGACCCAAAACACACCTCCAGGCTGTGTAAGGGCTATTTTACCAAGAAGGAGAGTGATGGAGTGCTGCATCAGATGACCTGGCCTCCACAATCCCCCGACCTCAACCCAATTGAGATGGTTTGGGATGAGTCGGACGGCAGAGTGAAGGAAAAGCAGCCAACAAGTGCTCAGCATATGCGGGAACTCCTTCAAGACTGTTGGCAAAGCATTCCAGGTGAAGCTGGTTGAGAAAATGCCAAGAGTGTGCAAAGGGTGGCTATTTGAAGAATCTCAAATATATTTTGATTTGTTTAACACTTTTTTGGTTACTACATGATTCCATATGTGCCATTTCATAGTTTTGATGTCTTCACTATTATTCTACAACATAGAAAATAGTAAAAATAAAGAAAAACCCTTGAATGAGTAGTTGTGTCCAAACTTTTGACTGGTACTGTGTGTGTGTGTGTGTGTGTGTGTGTGTGAGTGTAAATATATATATAATTTTCCACACACCTTGTAAAAATATATTTCCATTATTATTTTCCGCTAACCCCTCCCCTAACTGGAGTAAACTAATGAACACCATCACTTAGGCTTCTACTTCCAGCTTATACAGTGAGGGAAAAAAGTATTTGATCCCCTGCTGATTTTGTACGTTTGCCCACTGACAAAGAAATGATCAGTCTATAATTTTAATGGTAGGTTTATTTGAGCAGTGAGAGACAGAATAACAACCAAAAAAATCCAGAAAAACGCATGTCAAAAATGTTATAAATTGATTTGCATTTTAATGAGGGAAATAAATATTTTACCCCCTCTCAATCAGAAAGATTTCTGGCTCCCAGGTGTATTTTATACAGGTAACGAGCTGAGATTAGGAGCACACTCTTAAAGGGAGAGGGAGCCAGAAATCTTTCTGATTGATAGGGGGTCAAATATTTATTTCCCTCATTAAAATCCAAATCAATTTACAACATTTTTGACATGCGTTTTTCTGGATTTTTTGGTTGTTATTCTGTCTCTCACTGTTCAAATAAACCTACCATTAAAATTATAGACTGATCATGTCTTTGTCAGTGGACAAACGTACAAAATCAGCATGGGATCAAATACTTTTTTCCCCTCACTGTACATACTATATACATTTTAAGGACAGATTCTATTTTACAATAGTTCTATTTGTTTGTTTTTAGTGCTGTCCTTCCTCTTCCCTCAACCTCTCCCATCTATTTCTGATGTCCATCCAGTTTGATTTCTATATATTCTTTAACTGTGCTGTTTCACAAAAGTTCTGAACCTATATACATTTATCTTGTTGTTATTAGTCCCACCCTTCAGCTCCTCCCATCTATCTCTTAACACCATCCATATTGGATTTCTATTTTGCCATGTTTCTACAGATTGTAAATTAAAGATAAACATTTTTGCTAAAAGTATTATTATATTATTGATCGATTGACTATGACTTTCCAAATCACCCAGTAGTGCCATCTCCAGCGTTAGCTCCAGGTAAATGTTGCAATTCTTCAGCCATTCCTGGACCTATGACCAAAAACAAGCTACATATGGACAGTACCTAAATAAATGATCTAATGACGGTCTCTTCACAGCTTTATTATTAAAAAGGACAACAATATGCGTACTTAACAGAGCCCTGGCCCTGTCTGTCTTACCGTAGGTGAACATGCGTGGCGAGGTGAGCTCGATGTTGGGCAGGGCCCCCAGATGGTTGAGAACAGCACACCTGTATCCCTGCCTCTGGGAGTGATCCACAAAGGTGCGGATGTAGTGCTTCTCACTGTGGTTACCAATCCCCGGGCAGATCACCATTGTGATGTCATCTTTGGAGTAAAAACACAGTAAACAAACACGGGTGCAAAAGGGGAGTCCGTGGGTAGGTGGTGTTAGGGTAAATTGAAGGTTGAAAAGTATGCTATTCTATGTGCAACGGGGTCATATTCATTAGGGCACACAGTGGAAAACGCTTTAAAACATTTTGCAACAGGAAATTTAAAATTTGCATTGGACCAGTCCCGGTAGTCCTTCCCTGTTTCAGTCATTTTCGTCTGTGTGGTGCCTAATGAACAAGACCAAGGAGTAGGGTTAGGCGGCATCCAGATTTTCATACCGTTCTGTACCAGACCGGGGTACAGGGTATTGCACACAAGGGCCGCTATTTCTTTCAAAAAAATTTTTTGGGGGGAATGCACAAAACACATTTAGGCAGCAGGGGCCTCATTTATAACCGTTGCTTAAATTTCACACAACATTTCTGCATGCGCAATTTCTGAAAAGTCTGCACAGGTACAACAATATTAAGATTTATAAACTTGGCGCACGCCATACATACACATGTTTCCCAGTTATAAATCAGACCGGTTGTAAAACTGTGCGAGCGTGAACAAGCATTACAACTCTGCCTGGAAAACGCCCTCCATTCACCTTTTACGGTGACAATAACTTCCTTTATTTGCTGTATAATTTGGAACTATTGGCATTAGGCCACGGCATGCAATTTTTATTTTTTTTCTAATGTAGTTTATCAATAGATTGGGTTACAATGTCCTGCCTTGGTATAGGCTCTGAGATTAAAATAGGCAATGGTGTCGCGCTCCTGTCGCACAGCAATACTGTATCCTAACCATAGTTTCAAATATTTTACATAAGCTACCAGTTTATTTACTGAGTTGGCAGAATGCTTTAATCTTTAGCATTAATTTATGCTGTATCTGGCAAAGGACTGTGTCCGTTTCTGAAAGAGAAAACAATGTCAAATTATTATGGACCTGGCAGCATAACGTTTGAATTTAACAATGTTTTGCATCGACTTTTCCCACAACCTAAATGATGGACTGCCCGTGAATTCTGAAACATTGTCTAGGGCAGGCTACTCATTTTTTTGATGTTGAAATGCAATAATCCCATAGGCAGTGCTATTTATAATACACAGTTGAATTTAACAGGTGAACAGTTGATATTTTAGATTAAGGTAGGCTTATGTATGCTACAGCCTACTTCAATGTAAAATATCAACTGTTCACCTGTTAAATTTGACTGAATAATATAAACAGCGCTGCCTATGGGATTGCAAAACTTGAAATACATATAGCCAGTCTATTTACTAGGTCCAATTAAATGAGAGCTGTGCATGGTACTTTGTTGTATGGCTACTTGGGGAATATGAACCCATCACAGCCAGAAAAGGTGAGCATTTTTTTCTGCAACTGTTATGAAAACAAAAATAAATAGGAAAAATATGAAATGTCTATATTTTAGATTTTATTTTTTAAAGAAGATTTTCGCTCTTCTCACCAACGGCAAATGGCTGAATTCTTGTTTTCCTGTTTTTTTATGAATAAGCTTTTCATCATATCCCCCATTTGCACAAAACACTTACTTGCCAGCTTGCAATACAATATTTCAACCACTAGCAGAGATGTGTGTACACATGGTCTAAAGTTTGCTTGGAGGTGAGCACATTCTCACATCAAGTTCAATTTTTATTAATGCCAACTTTTGCGTGAAAATTGGCGCACACACATTTTGGGGGTACATTTATAAATGAGGCCCCAAGAATCTTGATTGATTGCCTCTGCTGTAACCAAGAAGCTTGATCTTGCAGGCTAGCTACTTAGCTGCTATTATTATCATTATTATTATTATTATTATTATTATTATTATTATTATTATTATTATTATTAAAATCATACCATCTGTATTTCAAAATACCCCAGTATACCGTCCAAGCCTACCAGGGAGTCACTGCACAGATAAAGGGTGTGTTTGTTTACAAAATTGGAGGCCGGTGACTATGCTACTCTTTTCTCAGGGGGACCATCTTGCTAATGGTCTCGAACCCAATTAGATACCCTAGGGCAGGTGCCAAAAAAGTCAACAGTCCTTGAGAAAAAAAAAAAAGATATATATATATATGTTACCTTGACATACAGTATTCAAGATAAGGAAACAGTGGACACCAACCAAAGCCAATTCCATACGATGAATTACCTAAAAATGTCAAAATAATGCACACGAATCGCAGACCTGTTGCATTCAAAACTCATTTTGAAGTGCCACTACACTGAGGACTTGAAGGGATGCAGACAGTTGCAGACAGTATTGACCACAGCACAGCTGTTTTTGTAACCCTAACCAATAGGCTGAGTCATGCCCAATCACAGATAGAGTACTGTACATGGCATGTGGTACATGAGCAGACCTGGGTTCAAATACTATTTGAAATAATTTCAAATACTTTAGCTGGGCTTGATTGAGCTCGTTTGGCATAATTGAACCAACACAATAATTGCAAAAGTGCAAATCCCACCCATCTGGCACTCCAGGCAGGCTAGCTTCCCTACACTGGCTACAAATCACCTTTAGAACAGATACAATTATGTTTAAGGTTAGGCTTGGTTTAGCCCCAACCTACATTGCAGAACTTCTCTCTCGCTATGTGCCAAAATGCAGCTCGAGATCCCCTGGTAAAGCATTGTTGACCATTCCAAAGTCTAGGTTGAACTTTGTAATGGTCTGCCAGAGGAGATCAGGCTTGCAGATTCAGTGTCTCTTTAAATCCCCCCTGAAAACCCACTTTTATAAAACTGCTTTTAAATATATGATTTTATATAGCCATTTTGTTTTTCTTCTCCATTTTTATGTCTCTATCGTACTTTTATTATACACTTGAGGCAAAGCACTTTGTTAACATGTTATCGAAAAGCGCTCTACAAATAAAGTTATTATTATTATTCAAGCAAACACTACAAGTATTTGAAAGATTTAAAATAGTATTTGAACCCAGGTCTGTACATGACATGTGGTACAGTACATGACACTGAATATCTCAGAGTAGGGTGAAGCTGCCCCTAGACGCTGATCTTGGGTCATTTTTACATTTCCTCACTAATGGTTAAGGTTATGATTGGGGCAGGGGAAGCTGAGTTCTGCACCTAGGGGAATCTTCACCCTGGAGCGAATATCTCACCTCCAGTGCGGTGGTCACCCAGCGGCTCGAAGAGGTCAAAGGTGGCAGTGGCCCCATCCTGCATGAGGAGGTACTTGCGTACCCCACAGGGGGTCGGGGAGCTGACACGCCCCATCTTCCCATACAGGGCCGTCTGGAGGTGTCCACTCTTCCCCCACAGCAGCGGTGGTATGTACCTGTGTGAATACACAAATGGGCAAGAGTGGATGTGTGAGAGCAGAGTGAGCCAGTGATGTAAGAGCAGTAATGTCAGTGCCTTGTGGAACATTTTGTGTTGTGAACATGGTATGAAATCCCAGAGCGAACTGGTACATTCCACACACACACACACCTGCATGGAATCACACGCTAAAGCACACACAAAATCTAGCATGAAGTTAACATGTTATTGCATGTACAAACATATAATTTGCGAGTAACTCTGGATCCTAGCTGTGCCTCTGGCATAGTCTTTCCATCTCACGCAAAGAGACACACAACTGTGTTAAGTAACCTTGTTTCCCCGCTCTGTGACCAGGCTTTGGCCTATAGGATCAATTATTAGTAATATATCACTGGTAGCAAGACATTAACATGGTTGTTGTGGTTGGTCCTGTGTTCTCTCTGGCGTCCTTTCCCCCTTGCGGCAGGTGTGGATGCAGGAGCGTTTGCACGCTCGGCCCATTTCTTCCGCAGTCAACCATGTGGTGTGCATTTTTGTGTTTGGAAAGGTGCGACGTTAGTGAGTGAGAGGGGAAATGGTTGCATATCCCAGAACCGACAGGGGTCTATGAGCAGGGGTAGTGAGAGAGAGCTTTCAATTTTGTGTAGATGAGGGATATACATTTTTAAATATAGCATACATCTAATCTAATTTTTTATTGTCCTATCATGATGGAAAGATCCCTAACCCTATATCCTAGACACCCACCTGAGTGACCTATACACCAAAGAGAAGTTCCCATCTCTTTTATGGACCTGCTGTGAGTATGCAACCTAAACAGAGAAATAAATGCGGTCAGAGACCTACTTGAGCAGCACCGCCCCCTCAAGATTCTGAGCCTGCCTGGCAGGGTTGGTCCTACAAAGCCAGAGCCCCCTGATGGGAGAGCATTATATACCTGGAAATTCTCAAAACTGCTAATGAGAACCTTGACGACCTTTTACCTAGCCGGTGGGGTACCCCCACCCAGGTAGTGGCAGTGCTGGCAACACTGGCTGCAGTGACCCACGGGGATGGGGTCACATTCTGACAATCAGAGAGGGGGTTTATCATTGTGGCCCAGGTGGCACAAAATAATCAAAGGTCTGACTGCACGGAGATGCTTGGGAAAAATGGTTACAACAGGGGATCAGAGTGTGTGTCTCAGGTGAAGAGGGTGGATCTGATCTCCATCAACTAGGACTTGACATAGATTAAGTAGATTAATCAAATCTCACACTGTTGTCAATTTCAGCTCAATCTGCATGCTTTCTCAATCAGCTGTAACTGTATGTGCACTCGTAAATCAGGTCCTTTCTTGAGTTGGGCTCTGGGATATAACAGCCGTTGAGTATCTGATTTTATGGTGGATTGTGGAGGAGGGGGGTTGAGTGTGTTGGAGTATGTGAGTGTGTGTGTTTGTCCGGCATCTGTTGTGGGGGGGTGGGGATGTTGGGGGGGGGGGGGTATGGGATGGACCACTGAAATTATTTGGTAGGATAATAATTGCTTGTCAATAAATTAAATGTAATACAATGGCAATCCGGGTTATATGTTAAAATCCTACGCATGAACTGCCGACATTATTACGCATATTAATTGATAATGATGGAAAATAGGATATGCATTATTTTTTTTTATATATGAGGTGACAGCATTGGAAATGCTTTTGGCAGTTAATCTGCTTCGGTTTTGTGGGTGGCACTGTGTGCTGTTTTCGATGGATGGGTCCTGGCCTCTCGGGGCCTTAGGGATCCGGAGGAACGTGGGTGGGATGCTGATCACTGGGATGACGGCTCAATTTGGGATGGGGAGGGGCTTTAGCGGGGGAATTATTGGAGAACAATTGAAGGGTTACTCAGTAGCAATGCAAATATCATGGTACAGCTATATGGACACTCAATCATTACGGTATTTTTTATTGGTAAATTTACAAAAATATATGAAACCTGTATCTCATTATGGTAAGTGGTGAAATAAGTATAGCCAGTTATAATTGTAATGGTTTAGCTGATAACAAAAGAAGAACAATATTTACATGGCTCAAAGAGAAGGAATATAATATCTATTGTATACAGGAAACTCATTCAACAATTCAAGATGAAGTTGCGTGGAAAAAGGAATGGGGGGGAATATACTTCTCCCATGGGCAAAGAAATTCAAAAGGGGTGATGATATTAATTAATAGTAATTTCGATCCGAATGTGCAAATTGTCCAAATAGATACGCAAGGTAGATGGATTATTTTAAATATGTTATTGGACCATAAACAGATATGGCTCATTAACCTTTACGGACCAAATAATGATGATCCACACTTCTTTGACAATATATATAATAAATTATCAACCCTGCAAGCAATTCAAGACAATATTATTATGGTGGGGGATTATAATACTGTTTTATATAGCTCAATGGACCGTAAAGGAATTCACACCACAAACAATCACCCACATGCTCTTAAGGAAATTGTGAAATGTCATGGATACATTAGAACTAGTAGATATATGGAGGCTTAAATATCCTGATCTAGTGAGATATACATGGCGGAGACTCAATCAAGCTAGTCGTCTTGACTTTCTTATCTCATTCTCGTTGGCACCAAAAGTTTTAAAAAGTGTTGATAGGGCACAGAATGCGGTCGGACCATCATATAATTGGCATATACATTACTCTTACTGAATTTCCACGTGGGCGAGGATATTGGAAATTTAATCAAAGCCTATTGGATGGTAAATTTATTTATAATTAGAACAAAGGAATTTATAACTGACTTTTTCCGACATAACATAGGTACAGCAAATCCCCTTATTGTATGGGACTCCTTTAAATGTGCCTTTAGAGGCCATGCAATTCAGTACTCATCTCGAAAACAAAAGCAATTTAGGTCAAAAGAGTTTATACTAACAAAGGAAATAGAAAGTCTAACAGAACAGATAGACGGCAATAAAAACTAACATAGAGGCTCAGAATAAATTAGAGGAAAAACAAAAAGAAATGGAGAAACTTATTCAAGAAAGATCAAGTGTAATATATTATAAAAAATAAAGCAAACTGGATGGAATATGGGGAAAAATGCACAAAATTCTTTTTTAATCTTCAACATAGGAATGCTACCAAAAAGAATTTAATGAAATTGGTTACAATTGACGGAGTCACCCATAATTCACCAAATTATATTTTGAAGGAGGAAACAAGGTACTTTAAGCATATGTTTTCTTTTCAGTCGCTTCCATCTCCTCTAACTGAAGCTAATTGTAGAGAATTTTTTTCTATTGATAATGTAAAATTAACAGCCATACAGAAAGACTCATGTGAAGGTGAAATTACAGAGGAGGAACTTCTGGATGCAATTAAAGACTTTAAGTCCGGGAAAACTCCAGGGTTGGATGGCATACCAAACCTTTTTTGATATACTAAGAGGACCGTTATTAGCATGTTTTAATCACTGCTATGTAAATGGTAGATTATCTGACACTCAAGAAGAATATCTCAATATTACTGAAACAGGATACAAGTGGAAAATATAAAGATCCAGTCCATTAAAAAAATTGGAGGCCCCTTACACTTCAGTGTTGTGATGCAAAAATTCGAGCAAAATGTATAGCGCATAGAATTAAAAACGGTATTGTCGGATATTATTCATTCAATCAGACAGGTTTTTTACATGGAAGATACATTGGAGATAATATAAGGGAAGTATTGGAAGCAATAGAACACTATGGAAAATATGGGAAATCAGGCCTGGTATTCATAGCAGACTTCAAAAAGGCATTTGATAAAGTACGACTGGGGTTTATATATAAATGCCTGGAGCATTTCAATTTTGGAGAATCTCTTATAACATGGGTCAAAACCATGTATAGTAACCCTAGGTGTAAAATAGTAAATAATGGCCATTTATCAGAAAGTTTTAAACTGTCAAGAGGCGTGAAACAAGGTTGTCCACTATCGGCATATCTATTTATTGTGGCTATCGAGATGTTAGCTATTAAAATCAGATCCAATAATAATATCAGAGGATTAGAAATCCAGGGATTGAAAACAAAGGTGTGTCATTGTACGCTGATGATTCATGTTTTCTTTTAAATCCACAACTAGAATCCCTCCACAGCCTCAGAGGATCAAGATACATTTTCTAATCTCTCTGGATTACAACCAAATTATGACAAATGTACTATATTACGTATTGGATCACTAAAAAATACAATTTTTACATTACCATGTAGTTTACCAATAAAATGGTCTGATGGTGATGTGGATATACATATCCCAAAGGTAATAAATGATCTCACTTCAATAAATTTTAATCGAAAGTGAGCAAAAATAGATAAGATCTTGCTACCATGGAAAGGTAAATACCTGTCAATTTGTGGAAAAATCACCCTGATTAACTCTTTAGTATTATCCCAGTTTACCTATTTGCTTATGGTCTTGCCTAAGCCTAGCGAACAGTTTTTTTTAAATTATATGAGAATAAAAATATTCAAATTTTATTTGGAACGGCAAGCCAGACAAAATTAAAAGGGACTATTTATATAATGAATATGAATTCGGAGGACAGAAATTATTAAATATTAAAAGCATTAGACCTATCACTAAAAGCTTCAGTCATACAAAAGTTATACTTACATCTGAACTGGTTCTCAAACAAATTAGTAAGATTGTCTCACCCAATGTTCAAGAATGGCCTTTTTCCCCTTTATTCAGATTACAACTGCTCATTTTCAGTTATTTGAAAAGGAAATCATCTCCCAAATATCACAATTTCTAAAACAAGCCATAGAAAGTTGGTTGCAATTTCAATTTAATCCTCCAGAAACGACAGAACAAATAATGCAACAAATATTGTGGTTAAATTCATTGTAGGATTTTTAAATGAATTTATTAGCAAATTATGGTGGAAAATAAGTATTTGGTCAATAACAAAAGTTTCTCAATACTTTGTTATATACCCTTTGTTGGCAATGACACAGGTCAAACGTTTTCTGTAAGTCTTCACAAGGTTTTCACACACTGTTGCTGGTATTTTGGCCCATTCCTCCATGCAGATCTCCTCTAGAGCAGTGATGTTTTGGGGCTGTCGCTGGGCAACACGGACTCTCAACTCCCTCCAAAGATTTTCTATGGGGTTGAGATCTGGAGACTGGCTAGGCCACTCCAGGACCTTGAAATGCTTCTTACGAAGCCACTCCTTCGTTGCCCGGGTGGTGTGTTTGGGATCATTGTCATGCTGAAAGACCCAGCCACGTTTCATCTTCAATGCCCTTGCTGATGGAAGGAGGTTTTCACTCAAAATCTCACAATACATGGTCCCATTCATTCTTTCCTTTACACGGATCAGTCGTCCTGGTCCCTTTGCAGAAAAACAGCCCCAAAGCATGATGTTTCCACCCCCATGCTTCACAGTAGGTATGGTGTTCTTTGGATGCAACTCAGCATTCTTTGTCCTCTAAACACAACGAGTTGAGTTTTTACCAAAAAGTTCTATTTTGGTTTCATCTGACCATATGACATTCTCCCAATCCTCTTCTGGATCATCCAAATGCACTCTAGCAAACTTCAGACAGTCCTGGACATGTACTGGCTTAAGCAGGGGGACACGTCTTGCACTGCAGGATTTGAGTCCCTGGCGGCGTAGTGTGTTACTGATGGTAGGCTTTGTTACTTTGGTCCCAGCTCTCTGCAGGTCATTCACTAGGTCCCCCCGTGTGGTTCTGGGATTTTTGCTCACCGTTCTTGTGATAATTTTGACCCCACGGGGTGAGATCTTGCGAGGGATCGAGGGAGATTATCAGTGGTCTTGTATGTCTTCCATTTCCTAATAATTGCTCCCACAGTTGATTTCTTCAAACCAAGCTGCTTACCTATTGCAGATTCAGTCTTCCCAGCCTGGTGCAGGTCTACAATTTTGTTTCTGGTGTCCTTTGACAGCTCTTTGGTCTTGGCCATAGTGGAGTTTGGAGTGTGACTGTTTGAGGTTGTGGACATGTGTCTTTTATACAGATAACAAGTTCAAACAGGTGCCATTAATACAGGTAACGAGTGAAGGACAGAGGAGCCTCTTAAAGAAGAAGTTACAGGTCTGTGAGAGCCAGAAATCTTGCTTATTTGTTATTGACCAAATACTTATTTTCCACCATAATTTGCAAATAAATTCATTAAAAATCCTACAATGTGATTTTCTGGATTTTTTTTCCTCAATTTGTCTATCATAGTTGACGTGTACCTATGATGAAAATAACAGGCCTCTCATCTTTTTAAGTGGGAGAACTTGCACAATTGGTGGCTGACTAAATACTTTTTTCCCCCACTGTAATTGCAGCCTTACCGCAAAAATGGAAGAGGAAAGTGGAAGGGGGAGAAAGTAAGGAACTTGTCTGTCGGCCTTGCATTAAAGAACATAATTGGTTAAGGAAAACTGTGATAAATAAAAAAGTATATCAGTTTCATTTAAGGACCAAAGGATTGACAGCCGTCCCATATAGATTGCAAAATAGTTGGGAAGAGATTTTTGACGTACCGATCCCATGGCATAGTGTTTATGAACTGACACGCAAAACGACACCGGATTCAAAAATTAGAATCTTTCAATTTAAATTATATAAAATTCTTGCTACCAATAGAATGTTATTTATATGGGGGATACAGTCTTCCCAGCTCTGCAGATTTTGCTGTGAAGAGACAGAATCATTAGATCATTTGTTTTGGTTCTGTCCATTTGTAGCTTGTTTTTGGACACAGGTCCAGGAATGGCTAAAGGATTGCAATATTTACGTGGAGCTAACCTTGCAGATAGCATTACTGGGTGATCTGAAAAGCCATAGTTAAATCAATCAATAATATAATAATACTTTTAGCAAAAATGTTTATTTTTAATTCACAATCGGTAGAAGCAATGAGAATAGAAAGGTTCAGAACTTTTGTAAGACATCACAGTACAGTTGAAATATATATGGCAAATAGAAATCTTATATGGATGGTGTTAAGAGATAGATGGGAGGTGTTGAATGGAGTTGAAGGATGGGACTAATAACAAGATAACTAATAATGTAAGCATACTGTGTCCATAATAAGTATATAGGTTGTATGTTGGGAGCTTTTGGGAAAGAGCACAGTTAAAAAGATATGGCATATAGAAGCAAACCGGATGGACATCATGAAAATGATCGGAGAGGTTGAGAGTAGAAGAAGTTCAGGAGCAAAAACAAATAAAATATAATTATTGTAAAATTGACTGTGTCCATAAAATGTAGATAGTAAGTATAAGCTGGAAGTAGAGGCCTAAGCATTGTTGTTCACTAATTTACCCCAAGTAGGGAAAGGATTGCGGGGTTGAAAAGTAATAAAGGGGAGTATATATATATATAAAAAAAACATGGGGGATTGGAAGTGATGCAGACAATTACATTGATGGAAGTTACAATCTATTTGCAATATTAAGCTGATCTGCAAATATGCCTCAATGAAACACAAGACAAACAGCTGCCTATATCCTTTAGCTAGAGAGTTTCTCTTAAAATGTTCACTTTATCCATGTAAAGACAGTGTAATTTAGTCATGCTAAGTCTGCAGTGTGGTCCATACTGTAGATGTTATGTAATTCCGATGTGGCTGTAAAATAATAGTCTTAATAGGACACCTCCTATACCCACACACAGGGCATCTCGGGTTGTCTGGACAGCCGTTGACTGAGGCAGGGAGTGTAGAGGATTGGTCTCAAGGGGAGGTACTGTGAAAAGGGCACTATCAAGACTGGGTTGAAAGTGATCACGACTCAGGGGAAAGGACAGATTAAGGGTGTTTATGAAAAAGGGATAGTATGTCCTGTAGCTACAGTATGTGTGGATTTATGAGTATGAGTGTGTGACTGTCTGTGTGTGTGGCATGTACCAGTCTGCTCTGGAATTTGATATTGATACCATATTCACAACAACATAACATGTTCCAGGAAGCACTGCATGGCATTACTGCTATTTCGCTCACGTTTGTGTGCTTGCTCTCAAGTAGGCCTGTGTGCGCCGGTGCAAGGGAACAGTGGACACAGTTTGCATCCCAAATGGCACCCCATTTCCTATATAGTTTACTACATTTGACCAGGCCTCTATAGGTGATAGTGGCTGTGTCCCAAATGGCATCCTATCTGCTGGATAGGTATCAGTACTCACGCTTTGGTCAGGATGGGGCAGGACTTGAGCAGGTAGCGATTGAGGGGCGTGTCCTGATAGGTGACATCAGGCGGGGCCGTGGGACTCTTCAGATTCAGACAGCGCACCAGGAAATAGAGCACCGTTGCGACAGCAGCCAGCTTCATGCCATCAAACATGGCTGGCATCTCGGGGGCAATGGTGTGGACATCACCCGGCTCCACGAGTGTACTCATGGTTGACAGAGAGGACCTATGTTTAGGCACAATTAACATATGATTACAATAGCTCACAGCAACACATGGCACACAGGTGCAGATGGCATAGAAAGAGGAACAGGCAGTCATTGCATTGATAAATAATGTAAATTAGAGCTTGATAAGGATAATGAGATCAGATATGACCACAATAAGACTGATTTGAAGTCCATAAACAGCAGAATGAAATGAGGTCGGTCAGACATAGTGTCAAACATTTTTGCCCACCTTGCCTTGCCTCTGTTCAATAACTAAGGTTACTCCTGGCCATGCAATTCAGAATCTGGCAGCGCTAGAAAAGAGGAACAACAAGTCACTCAAATAGCAAACTGTCAGCATATTGTTGAATGCAAAAATCTAATCTGTTTGACTTTATATATATATACAAATTATATTATATAAAACAGTATCATTGTACAAATTCCAATCATTCGGACATCAATATTTAGCAGCAGGGACGGCCTGTTCAATAGGGCGATATGGGCGACGCACTGCCAAACGGGAAAAGGGATTTTTTTTCTAATCAATTATATCACGGCAACAGTAGTTATCAGTGTTGTAATCTATACGTCTGATCTGCCACAGTGCCACACTGCCACTAAATGTCGAATCAGGCTAAAGTCGTGCTTCAAATGGCTCCACCCCCTTTTGGGGCGATTTCAGTCAGATTGAAAATCGCCCAGAACTTCTGTCATAGACTCCCATGTAAAATCTATTTTTTTCAAATTTCAGAGCCTTCAATACAATCTCAATGGGTGTCTGTGGGCTTGCACTTACGCGCTTTCGTCACATGAACGTAACTAAGAAAAGAGAGGGTAGCAGCGTCAATCAATTCACTACTACTATCAACATGGCTAGGCTTCAGTGCAACTCGATTGTGTCTTTGAAAGAATTTCCTTTTTGTCGGCGAACAAATGAAGATAAATTAGCAACGAAACAATTAGGACCTCCCAGACCAAATTTAATAATTCAACAGGTTTCTACTAAAGGGGGAAGTCCTACACCCGAGGATTTTCCAAAAAATGGTACGAACGAAAAAATAACATTGCCACTCAACTGGATGAGGGATACAGGCTAGCTGTCCGCCGCCACAACGATGAGGTTAGTGTTGATAATCACAAGTTTACTGGAGAACTGAGACCAAGTAGAGACTTTGGACAGGGTGGATATGGTTATATTGCGATATTGTCAATACAGTATATCGTAAAGTATCACTATGTAACTCGATTTCTTTCACCCCAATCCCTCAAATTAACGGTAAATAACTGAATTGTTTGCCCCACATTTAGCTAAGATGATTAGCTAGCCAGCTAAAATGTTTTATTTAGTTAGCAGTCGCATCTACAATAGTTTACTGTCAATAACATGTCTCCAAAAATGACGTGGTGTCTCCAATTGTGTTGACATTTTACAATTGCGATGCGCATCCATGAGTATCCACTTTCTGTAGCTCAGCTGGTAGAGCACGGCGCTTGTAACGCCAAGGTAGTGGGTTCGATCCCGGGACCACCCATACACAAAAATGTATGCACGCATGACTGTAAGTCGCTTTGGATAAAAGCGTCTGCTAAATGGCATATTATTATTATTATTATTATTATTATTCCAGCCTTGTGTAGGTCTCCAATTTTGTCCCTGACATCCTTGGAGAGCTCTTTGGTCTTGGCCATGGTGGAGAGTTTGGAATCTGATTGATTGATTGCTTCTGTGGACAGGTGTCTTTTATACAGGTAACAAGCTGAGATTAGGAGCACTCCCTGAGATCAGTCAATAAATGATTCTGGTATTGACTTATATGCTGCCCCTGTCTTCATGTTGTTGCTGGACATATCTTTTTAAAAATGTGTGTAGGTCACCTAAATCATCAGAAAAATTGCCCCTCCTGAGAATTTTTTCAGGAGCCGCCACTGTTTAGCAGTCAAGTTTGCCAGTTAATGTGCATGCGTTAGAGTTGAACTTGCGCGAGACAACTCATCCTACGCTTACAATCTAGTCTAGAATAGAAAAATGTTACCCACGTTTGATACAGTGTAACAGACAGTGAATGAATGAACAGTAACAGACAATGAACATTGTTTACTAGAGAAAAAGTAGACTGCCCTCTGTCAGCCGAGTCCCTAATTTCAGCACACACGCAGTAGCAATTGTTTCTGTAAAAAGGGAAGCAAGTCAGCTGGTTAGCAACCATGCACAACATACCATTTTTACCCCGAAGATATTTCTGTTGGTCTCCTTGAGCTTTCGTCCGAACCAGTCTCCTTACATGCCTGTATAGAAGCTGTTTTGCTATATGTGTACACTGCACAGCTACTCCGTGTAGCCACGGACTGTTTACTATAGCATTTACTACAGCTGAGACACGCGAGCGCCTAGCAACTGCAGCCTGACTTCCTACTGAAGAAGAGGTAATTTACATATAGCTATTTTTATTGGAGCTCAGTTACCGCTACGTCACATGTTGGCCAATTTATCAACGCCAAAAAAAAAATAACACTTCAGCGAGGGTGTTCTATTAATGCCCCGGGTGAAGCGGGTTAGCGTTGAGTGCATCGTTTTGAACCTGGGATTCCTCCCGGGCGTGAGCCAGGTGTCCAGTTTTGGTCGACGGCGAAGTCGGCTCAAAACAAAAGTAACGTGGGTTGAGCACGTGGAGTAATGAGTAGGATTCTGTGTTTTTACATGCAAAACTGCTTTATCTGCCTTCCCAATGAAAACGAGTTTGAACATATATTTTATGGAAAAGAGCTGTATGCTTCTGAACGATACACAATGCTGCCTTGTTGACAACACGACCAAGCTGCGCAGATTTGAGAAGGGCGCTCCTCCCTCAACGCTTTTTCCCGTTCACGTCACTGGCCATAGCCCTGTGCACTTATATAACTACATTTTTCGCGCATAGGATGATACCTATGGTATTCACCACATCTATAAAAAGGTAGTAATTGATAAGGATACATAAAAAGTATTTTGTTATGCCCAGTTGGATTATTATTTGAGATGCATATTATATTTTACTGCACGTTACTGCACGGGTTCAAGTCCAGGCTCTAGCTGGGCCACTCAAGGACATTCAGAGACTTGTCCCGAAGCCACTCCTGCATTGTCTTGGCTGTGTGCTTAGGATCATTGTCCTGTTGGAAGGTGAACCGTTGCCCCAGTCTGAGGTCCTGAGCGCTCTGGAGCAGGTTTTCATTAAGGATCTCTCTCTACTTTGCGCCTTTCACCTTTCCCTCAATCCTGACTAGTTTCCCAGTCCCTGCCGCTTAAAAACATCCCCACAGCATGATGCTGCCATCACCATGCTTCACCGTAGTCAAGGTTTCCTCCAAACGTGACGCTTGGCATTCAGGCCAAAGAGTTCAATCTTTATTTCGTCAGAACAGAGAATCTTGTTTTTCATGGTCAGAGTCCTTTATGTGCCTTTTGGCAAACTCCAAGCGGCCTGTCATGTGCCTTTTACTGAGGAGTGGCTTCCGTCTGGCCACTCTTCCATAAAGGCCTTATTGGTGGAGTGCTGCAGAGATGGTTGTCCTTCTAGAAGGTTCTCCCATCTCCACAGAGGACCTCTGGAGCTCTTTCAGAGTGACCATCGGGTTCTTGGTCACCTCCCTGACCAAGCCTCTTCTCCCCCAATTGCTCAGTTTGGCCGGGCGGCCAGCTCTAGGAAGAGTCTTGGTGGTTCCAAACTTCTTCCATTTAAGAATAATGGAGACCACTGTGTTCTTGGGGACCTTCAATGCTACAGACATTTGTTGGTACCCTTCGCCAGATCTGTGCCTCAACATAGTCCTGTCTCTGAGCTCTACAGACAATTCCTTCGACCTCATGGCTTGGTTTTTGCTCTGACATGCACTGTCAACTGTGGGACCTTATATAGACAGGTGTGCCTTTCCAAATCATGTCCAATCAATTGAATTTACCACAGGTGGACTCCAAGTTGTAGAAACATCTCAAGGATGATCAATGGAAACAGGATGCATCTGAGCTCAATTTCGAGTCTCATAGCAGTCTAAATACTTATGCAAATAAGGTATTTCTGTTTTTCAATTTTTAATACATTTGCAAAAAAAAATTAAAAACCTGTTGTCACTTTGTCATCATGGGGTGTTGTGTGTAGATTGATGAGGGAAAACTTAATTTAATCCATTTTAGAGTAAGGCTAAAACGTATTTTTTTCTGGTGAAAGTCAAGGTGTCTGAATACTCTCCAAATGCACTGTATAGTCCCGACACAAATCAAAGGTTGCTACCCAAGCCGGATGGTCGTTCGTTCTATCGGTTTGGTTGCCAGAGACGCGACCCAGTCCCTTAAGTCTTTTTGTTCTGTATCTATGGACACGACCCAGTCGGTCGTTCTAAATGTTCCATTGCCATACTGGCTGGCAACGTCCTTATCCCTTGCTTGCTACTGTAGCTAGCCAACTACGGCTAATTTAGTCACGTCAAACAGTGCAGCCAGAATAGCAGCAAAGTAGCTGCATTTGCGTTTGTTTTAGCTGTTTTCTAGTTAAGTGATAATGTCCTCGAAGCCGGTGTTTGGAGGATATACTGGCATGGGTGTTGTTAGGCCCGAGACGAAGTCAACTATGGCTAATTTACAGTCACATCAAACAGTGCAGCCAGAATAACAACAGTAGCTGCATTTGTTTAAGCTGTTTTCTAGTGATATTTATTTGGACACATCCATAACAATGAGCTAATGAGGCGCGATTTCGCCTGGCATAGAAAATGTGCTCTCTCGTCAGGACACTGTTGTTCAGAGGAGCTAGCCAACAACACAGCTAACACAATCACTTCAAACTGAAGCTGGATAGACTGCAAACTAGCTGCACTTTGTTTAGTTTTACCTTTTTTGAATTGACATTTCTTTGTATATATCTATTCAAATTATGCCAGCTGATTCATGATTTTGACTGGCTGAGAAACGCTGCCTGCCTGCCTGTCTGTCTGTCTCGTCCCCACTCCCGACATGTTCTTTACTATGGGACACCTGGAGATGGAATTTGAATATTGAAATTTTTTTGCAAACGTCGGACAGACAAACAGCAAGGTTTATATAAATCTCCGCTGTTGAAAACTAAATATTAGTCTAAAAGAAATGTGAGATAATGTCTAGATGCTTTTTATAGTGGAGATCAAGTTTATAAATTGTCTGGCTGGGCTGATGAGACAGTCGATTGCGCAGTTAGATGGAACAGAGTAAATAGGCATTTTAACGTCATAGATTTAATTGGTGGTAACTTGTGGAATAGACACCGGCTGGAATGCGCTTTTAACCAATCAGCATTCAGGATTAGACCCACCAGTTGTATAATGACATTTATTCGGATACATCCATAATAATGAGCTAATGGTGCACGATTTCGCATGGCATAGACAATGTGCTCTCTCATCAGGACACTGTTGTTCAGAGGAGCTAGCCAACAACACAGCTAACACAATCGCTTCAAACTGAAGCTGGAAAGTCTGCAAACTAGCTGCATTTCGTTTCGTTTGACCTGTTTTCTGTTGACATTTCTTTGTATATATCCATAAAAATGATGCCAGTTGATTCATGATTTTGACTGGCTGAGAAAAGCTGTCTGCAGCAAGGTTTATACAAATCTCCGCTGTTGAAAAGCAAATGCTAGTCTAAAAGAAATGGGAGATAATGTCTACATGCTTCTTATAGTGGAGATCAAGTTTATAAATTGTCTGCTGGGCTGATGAGACAGTGGATTGCGCAGTCAGATGGAACAGAGTAAATAGATATTTCAACGTCATAGCTTTAGCCGGTGGTAACTTGTGTAATAGACACCGTCTGGAATGCGATTTTAACCAATCAGCATTCAGGGTTAGACCCACCCGTTGTATAAGTAAGCCTAATAATACAGTGAATCAGTAGGTTGTTTGTTTCTCAGTTATTTGAATCTCAGGGTTTGATGAATGGATTATTTTCATTTCAGTATCAGTGGGTTTTCAGTGAAGTTGATCGTTTCTAATCAATACAATTTAGCCACCTCGAGGCGACATTGGCATTTACTAAAGTAGACTATTCACTCAATGTGAGAATTCAACCATTGCTTATGAGAATGAGGGCAATCTGCTGCACCAAATAAAAGTAAATGAAGTTAGAAATTGCCTTAATATTGAGAAAAGCTGTATCTTAATCAAACATATTTGTATAATGAATACAAATGTGTGAAATATTGCAAAACAAATTATTATTTATTCTCTGCACACATCAGGGGTCAGAAAAAGACTAAAGGTTTTACACAGATAGGAAATAAAGGAAATAAAATACAAAGTCTATTAACATGAGCAATAACTATACTGTTTTCGAGTACATTGAAATCAAATGAAAAATGTATAAAAAAATTGAACTTTCCATACTGATTCAGGATTATTAACTCAAACATTACAATAAAGATTCACTTCTCATTCATGTAACCCACCAAGAATAAACTGGACCAAGGAATCAGTGATTATAATATATATATACTTTTTAATGAACCAATTAAACCCAGGGACAGACTGGGGCCAGAAATCATCCAGGGCATTTCTAACACACCGCCCTCATTTTTCCCTCAAGGCCCCCACAGCGGACGATTTTCTTACCTTGAGGCCGCCATTATTAGCAAAGTAATGGTAATTCTGCACAAAAATTACCACCAACTTTAGACCAGCCCACTGGGCTAAAGATGAACCAGTCAATCTGGCATTTGCCAGAACTGCCCTATGGCCAGTCTGTTTCGAATTAAGCCCCTTGGAGAGGCCTGATACTGGAGAGTTAAGTCATGAGGAAAAGCCCGTTTAGACAAGAGGTGAACATCATAGGAAACTTATGTGATGACTCATACCATACCTGACTATTTGTTTGAAGTTGCCTGACTGACTTATCCAAGCCGACTATGCACAATGTGCCATGACATTGCTACCCATTCACTTTCTATAGCTCTGTGCATACAATAATGACTCTTGACAAGGTTTCAAAGCCACATGGCTTAGTCACAGGGTAGGAAATACCTTGGTGTGGTTCTCATGCATTCAAACTGTGGACCCCTCTCACCGAATGATAGGCTTGAGAAATAGGCTATTTAATTGTTACTGATACACAACTGATACACAACAGATAACCTATCTTTTACAGCTCAGATAAAGATATAATAGAATAGAACAGATCAGAATAGAATAGAGTAGAATATATTGTCAGTAGTGAACTTCAGTATAACAATATATCCAGTAAGCTATGACAGATATATAACCAGACACCTCTTGTCTCTTGGCACTCCCACCCCTACGGGAGGGCAGCGCCCGCTCAACCCTGTCAAAGATCTTCTATGTCCTGGCACCTCAATGGTGGAAAAAGCTTCCCCCTACAGTCAGGACAGCGGAGTCCCTGCCCATCTTCCAAAAATGTCTGAAACTTAACCTCTTTGAAGATTATTTTAAATAACTCTCAGGATGCCTCAAAATGGCACTTTTTTTTCTTACTAGCACCGACTTTGCTGATAAATACTTTGTTGAGGGAAAATGTACTTGATACGATTGTGATGTGTTGTTGTCTCACCTACCTATCTTAAGATGAATGCACTAATTGTATGGATAAGAGTGTCTGCTAAATGACTACAGTTTGCTACAGAAGGAACATAATCCTGCAGCAACAGGAAATGTGAATTATTTGGTGGATTATAATTAATGGATATTTTTGATTCTCAGCAACAAAAGAGGGATCAAATTAAGATCCTACATCTGTAAAATGTAAAATGTAAATGTAAAATTTAATGGGTTTCTCATCTGAAAATCACATCTGAAAACCTCTTCGTCGTTTCTCAGTATCAGTTAGAAACAGGAGTAATTACAGATTCCCCATGCAGTAAACATGCTGACCCTCTCCATGACCTGATGCTAATCTTATGCTATTGAGGAGCATATGGAGCTTTCATATCATAGGCCTACTATAGGAGAGATCAGGAATACATATTTGAAGTTCTTATAAGGGGTCAACAAAGAGCTTTACTGGAGAGCTCTGTAATGGAAAATGCACCGAATCCCTTCCGCAATGGTCATGTTTTGAGAAATTCATTTTTAGATCAGAACTCTCCCAGTTACTAGGTTACAATAAATGGTGATGTCATTCTATGTGGTGTCAGTAAATGTACTGTTTGTGTCAGTCAATCAAAATGTACTTACCAATTCTATTCATGGAAATTGTGGTTTATTGGTTATTACCACAAGCCTGACTGTCTTTTTTTATTTTTTATAAATTAGTATATCAGAGAGTCCTAAAGCTGGTATGGACTCTTACAGTTTTAATGTTCTGAGAACATGACTTTAAATAAAACCATGAGGAAACCTGCAGAAAACATTATGCTGAAGTACTGAAATTCCCACAGAAGAACGTTGTTTCTTAATGTTCTCTGAACATTCTGAGAAAATGACTTTAAATAGAACCATGAGGAAACCTGCAGAAAACATTATGCTGTAGTACTGAAATTCCCACAGAAGAACATTGTTTCTTAACATTCTGGGATCAATTTGAGAACATTACTTTAAATAGAACCAGGAGGAAACCTGTAGGAAACGTTATGTGGAAGTACTGAAATTCACACAGAAGAATGTTGTTTCTTAAAGTTCTCTGAACAATTAGAGAACATTACTTGAATAAAACCATGAGGAAATCTGTAGGAAACGTTATGCGGAAGTACTGAAATTCCCACCTAAGAAAAATATGGTTCTCAGTGCGTTATGTGCTAGCTGGGTATCCTGCACCTTTCCCAGAACATTGTGGGAAGGTTGTATGCAAAATAACCATAGGACAACCACGCTCTCACTGTCACGATCGTTGATGAACGGGTCAGACCAAGGCGCAGCATGATATGCATACATGTTTATTAGACTATTAAACACAACGACAAAACAAGAAACGAAACGTGAAGTCCAAGGTACACAAACAACATACCTAACACGGAACAAGATCCCACAACCCACTAGTGCCAATAGGCTGCCTAAGTATGGTCCCCAATCAGAGACAACGAGCGACAGCTGCCTCTGATTGGGAACCACACCGGCCAACATAGATCTAGAAAGTCTAGATTCACAACATAGAACAAAACACAGCAAGGAAAATACACACCCTGACTCAACATACAAGCGTCCTCTGAGTCAGGGCGTGACAGTACCCCCCCCAAAGGTGCAGACTCCGACCGCACAACATAAACATAACAGGGTAGGGGCCGGGTGGGCATTCCGCCTCGTAGGCGGATCCGGCTCCGGGCGTGACGACCTCTTACTCTCAGGCTCCCCGTTACGCTCCTGGTCTGGTCTGGACCTCGGCGCGCTGCTTCCTCTCTCCTTCCTCCCACGATGTACCAAGCCCTGTCTGGACCCTGGTGTGGGAGACCCCAAACCTGGAGAGGGGCTGACGTCTGGGTCTGGACTGGAACCGCTGACTGGAGCTGGACCCGATGACTGTGGAGCGAACTGCTCTGGCTCCGGAGTGGAGCCGCTGACCGGAGCTGGATCAGGCACCGGTGGAGCGGACTGCTCTGGCTCCAGAGTGGAGCCGCTGACCGGAGCTGGACTGGACCCCGGTGGAGCGGATTGCTCTGGCTCCGGAGTGGAGCAGCTGACCGGAGCTGAACTGGGCACCGGTGGAGCGGACTGCTCTGGCTCCGGAGTGGATCCGCTGACCGGAGCTGGACTGGACCCCGGTGGAGCGGATTGCTCTGGCTCCGGAGTGGAGCAGCTAACCGGAGCTGAACTGGGCACCGGTGGAGCGGACTGCTCTGGCTCCGGAGTAAAGCAGCTGACCGGTGCCGAACTAGGCACCGGTGGAACAGGCACGGGCCGTGCCGGACTGGACACACGCACCACTGGCTTGGTGCGAGGAGCAGGAACAGGCCGGACCGGGCTGGCGACGCGCACCACTGGCTTGGTGCGAGGGGCAGGAACAGGCCGGGCCGGGCTGGCGACGCGCACCACTGGCTTGGTGCGAGGGACAGGAACATGCCGGACCGGGCTGGCGACACGCACCACTGGCTTGGTGCGAGGGGCAGGAACAGGCCGGGCCGGGCTTGCGACGCGCACCACTGGCTTGGTGCGAGGGACAGGAACAGGCCGGACCGGGCTGGCGACGCGCACCACTGGCTTGGTGCGAGGAGCAGGAACAGGCCGGACCGGGCTGGCGACACGCACCACTTGCTTGGTGCGAGGAGCGGGACTGGGTTCCTTTATTAACCCCCGCTCCTTCTGCTGCCTAACCAGCTCCTCTCGCCGTGCCTCTACACTTTCCTTCTCCCTTATAGCCTCCTGTAGCGCCTCCCTCTGACCGAATAACTCCTGCTCCATCTGAACCAATAGCCCCCGTAACATCGTGGCCTCCTCTCCTAACCTGCAGATCCGCCCTTTAACGGCCTCCTGCTGCCTCGTCGTCCACACCGTGTGCCCCCCCCCAAAAATGTTTTACACACTCTGACTCAACATACAAGCGTCCTCTGAGTCAGGGCGTGACACTCACCAACCTTTAAGAAACGTTATGCGCTAGCTGGGTCATGTATCTCAAACATTTTTACATTTTCCCCCCTGTTTTCTAGTAAAGATTGGATCTCAAAATGATACATCTACTGTTAATGATGTACACTCACATAAGAATAATAAGAAAATGTATCAAAGAGAGAACATAGTGAGTTCAGTTTACTTACACCCACTTACTCTATCAACACACAAATCACCTCTGACACCACGGATGGATCTCAGCCCGTATAACACCCACATTCAGTCTTATAGTGTGTGTGTGTGTGTGTGTGTGTGTGTGTGTGTGTGTGTGTGTGTGTGTGAGTGAGTGGAGTAGTTAGTTAGACCCACCACCACCAAATGACCATTTATGCATACCCAGCAGCTGACTTCTCTAGCATACCCTCACAAGAGACTTAAAAAATGATCCTCAAATTCTTCAAATGTAAACATCTGTTGCAGCTGTCAGACTAAATCTTGGAAAACAACATGGTCTTTTAGCAATATTGTGGTGTAGGAATGATGCCATGGTCTGTGTCTATATGGAGGCAATGTTATAAGGAACATTTTAATCAAAAGTTGGTTTGCAACCACACCTGGCTTATCAGATACAAAACACATTCGAAGAGCTTTGCATAAACATTGTTTATTTTTATAATGACAATGTTTTCACCTTTCCATAATTAATTGATTGACACTCAAGATTTATTCAGTTCTAACCAAATGGACAATTAAGGATCTATTTCAATGTTATTATATTTCTTTATATATTATTCTGTTCTGTTCTGATTTGATCTGATCTCTTCTGTTCCATCCATTCCATTCGGTTCTGTTCCCAGTGGTGTAAAGTAACTAACTAAAAATACTTTTTTTTGGGGTATCTTTACTTTACTATTGATATTGTTGACAACTTTAGAAAATAATGTACATTTTTACTCCATACATTTTCCCTGACACCCAAAAGTACTTGTTACATTTCGAATGCTTAGCAGGACAGCAAAGGGGTCAATTTCACACAAATGCTTCATTGTAAATTATATCTGAGTGTTGGAGTGTGCCCCTGGCTAGCCTCAAATGAAAAAAGCAAGAAAATTGTGCCCTCTGGCTTGCTTAATATAATGAATTTGAAATTATTTATACTTTTACTTTGACTTTTGATACTTAAGTATATTTTAGCAATTACATTTATTTTGATACTTAAATATATTTAAAACCAAATACTTTAAAACTTTTACTCAAGTTGTATTTTACTGGGTGACTTTCACTTTTACTTGAGTCATTTCTATTAAGGTACCTTTACTTTTACTCAAGTATGACAATTGGGTACTTTTTCCACCACTGTCTGTTCTGTTCCATGCTATTCCCATTCCATGCTGTTCTATGCTATTATAATGCGTGAAGTTAAATATCATTCCACCAAATCACTGGCTGGTAAAAAAAAATAAAAATGGCAGTTGATCACACCTTACAACAGACTTCCAAACTGAACAGTTTTTATAGGATACATAATTATGCATCAATAACTCATTACTACTCTGACAGTTACAGCGCACACCGTGCTATATTTACTTTAAACCGTTTTTCAAATCACACCCCCAGGGAGGGCATACAATTATAAAACAGAATGTAATTGGATGGAAGCAGAGATACACGCGCTCTCACTCTGACACCTCCTATATTTCAATCGCAACAACCAACGCAGCAACACCACACCGAGCAGCTGTGTTTTTGTCCTAGAGTTCAAAGAGAGAGTGAAAGAGGCCACAATGAAGACCCAAATTCGTTTCGGGTTCTCCATACCATTCTTTGCAGTTTGTTTTCTGGTTGGTGCCATTTCCACAGTGAATGGTAAGTTGTTTTTGTTTTGTTTACAGTTAACCTAGTAAGCCTTTATATAATGCGCTGAGCAAGCCGTGTCGTTTGGAGGTGGATATTGGGCGGTGGTGTCATGCGAGTTTAATATATATAATGTATATATTGGAAAGTGGTGTCCTTTTTTTTATGCAATTGAAATATTTTTTTACAGTGTGTGGGTATGAGCTGGACATTCCAAGGCTGGCATAAGTGCCACTACCAATTCAGTTTCGCAAAGTAACAGCGCATTCCTGTTTTGGGAATTTGGAGAGGTCCTTGAGTGAGGCATGGGAATAAATTGCTGCATGGAATCATTATATATATATATATATATATATATATATATATATATATATATATATATATATATATATATATATATATATATATATATATATATATATTTATTTGTTGTTTGTTTAGTACTTAACCTAACAATATGCAATGGACAGTTTTGAACACAGTTGTTGTTATCTAGTGCTTGGTTAAGCGTGATTGACGTGGTTAATCTAATTCTAATCACTCCCTCTGTAGCAACGGTGCTTAAAAAAGCATTTCCATATCAACCAACTAGGCTAATTGTCATTCTATAGGTATAAAGATAACATAAGCATTTATTTGTCACAGAGTGCCTCACAAACCAGGCAGAACATTTTTATATAGCTATTTAGAATAGGATTAGGCATAAGTAGGTATAAAAACCTCCTCATGAAAGAACTAACACCTAAGGGTATTCTGTTCAAAGTGCTCCTCACAGTAGTGCCCATTATGCTTGCCCAAGTCCCATCTTCATGCCGTTGGCACTCTGCTTTCTTTGCACCCAGGACATGTGTGGATGAATAGAAAGGACATATGTGTGGCGGCCTGGGAAAACCACTCACATTGTGGCATTTGTTTCTTCTTCAAACTACACACTGTCCCCAATCCAGATCTGTATAAATCACTGAGCTATCTTTACCAGAACCCAAGTTATGAGCTTTTAAAGTGTGCTTCAGTCAAAAAGTAAAAAGTGAGAACCACATTCAAATATTCTATTCTGTTTCATTCTAACTCCATTGAGAGGCATGAGAGAAACACCAACACTCAAGCTTGAAATTTCAAGAGATTGTCACTATTTATTATTTTAAAACCTGCAACTGCTGGTGTTGTTTGTATTAAATAATCATTACTATAACTAATTATTACACTGAACAATAATATATACATATATTTGAATTGGAGACAAAATTATTTACATTTCAGTGCGATTTATGAACGGTAAACAACAAATCCTTAAAAATAAACACTAATAGACAACACTGGATGGCATGCAAGATGGCAGAAATAAGGCCCAAAATAATGACAATAATTGAAATTCAGCTTGCAGGAACAGGTACAGGAACGAGTTGCCGACATCTCCGTGGTCAGGTGGAACAATCTCATCTGCTAAAATACACCTTAGCCAAATACATTTAAACTCAGTTTTTCACAATTCCTGACATTTCATCCTAGTTAAAATTCCCTGTCTTAGGTCAGTTAGGATCACCACTTTATTTTAAGAATATGAAATGTCAGAATAATGGTAGAGGGAATGATTTATTTCATCACATTCTCAGTGGGTCAGAAGTTTACATACACTCAATTAGTATTTGGTAGCATTGCCTTTAAATTGTTTAACTTGGGTCAAACGTTTCGGGTAGCCTTCCACAAGTTTCCAAAATAAGTTGGGTGAATTTTGGCCCATTCCTTCTGACAGAGCTGGTGTAACTGAGTCAGGTTTTTAGGCCTCCTTGCTCGCACACACTTTTTCAGTTCTCCCCACACATTTTCTATAGGATTGAGGTCAGGTCTTTGTGATGGCCACTCCAATACCTTGACTTTGTTGTCCTTAAACCATTCTGACACAACTTTGGAAGTATGCTTGGGGTCATTTTCCATTTGGAAGACCCATTTGCGACCAAGCTTTAACTTCCTGACTGATGTCTTGAGATGTTGCTTCAATATATCCACATAATTTTCCTTCCTCATGATGCCATCTATTTTGTGAAGTGCACCAGTCCCTCCTGCAGCAAAGCACCCCCACAGCATGATGCTGCCACCCCGGTGCTTCACGGTTGGGATGGTGATCTTCGGCTTGCAAGGACCCCCTTTTTCCTCACACCATAACAATGGTCATTATGGCCAAACAGTTCTATTTTTGTTTCATCAGACCAGAGGATATTTCTCCAAAAAGTACGATCTTTGTCCCGATGTGCAGTTGCAAACTGTAGTCTGGCATTTTTATGGCGGTTTTGGGGCAGTGGATGAACCAGACTTACTATTTTTTTTCTGAGGTCTTGGCTGATTTCTTTTGATTTTCCCATGATGTCAAGCAAAGAGGCACTGAGTTTGAAGGTAGGCCTTGAAATACATCCACAGGTACACCTCCAATTGACTCAAATTATGTCAATTAGCCTATCAGAAGCTTCTAAAGCCATGACATCATTTTCTGGAATTTTCCAAGCTGTTTAAAGGCACAGTCAACTTAGTGTATGTAAACGTCTGACCCACTGGAATTGTGATACAGTGAATTATAAGTGAAATAATCTGTCTGTAAACAATTGTTGGAAAAATTACTTGTGTCATGCACAAAGTAGATATCCTAACCGACTTGCCAAAACTATAGTTTGTTAACAAGAAATTTGTGGAGTGGTTGAATAACGAGTTTTAATGACTCCAACCTAAGTGTATGTAAACTTCCGACTTCAACTGTACTCATTCAAGGGTTTTTCTTTATTTTTACTATTTTCTACAGAAGAATAATAGTGAAGACATCAAAATTATGAAAGAACACATAAATCAAATTTTATTTGTCACATACAGTGGGGAAAAAAAGTATTTAGTCAGCCACCAATTGTGCAAGTTCTTCCACTTAAAAAGATGAGAGAGGCCTGTAATTTTCATCATAGGTACACGTCAACTATGACAGACAAATTGAGAAAAAGAAATCCAGAAAATCACATTGTAGGATTTTTAATGAATTTATTTGCAAATTATGGTGGAAAATAAGTATTTGGTCACCTACAAACAAGCAAGATTTCTGGCTCTCACAGACCTGTAACTTCTTCTTTAAGAGGCTCCTCTGTCCTCCACTCGTTACCTGTATTAATGGCACCTGTTTGAACTTGTTATCAGTATAAAAGACACCTGTCCACAACCTCAAACAGTCACACTCCAAACTCCACTATGGCCAAGACCAAAGAGCTGTCAAAGGACACCAGAAACAAAATTGTAGACCTGCACCAGGCTGGGAAGACTGAATCTGCAATAGGTAAGCAGCTTGGTATGAAGAAATCAACTGTGGGAGCAATTATTAGGAAATGGAAGACATACAAGACCACTGATAATCTCCCTCGATCTGGGGCTCCACGCAAGATCTCACCCCGTGGGGGTCAAAATGATCACAAGAACGGTGAGCAAAATCCCAGAACCACACGGGGGGACCTAGTGAATGACCTGCAGAGAGTTGGGACCAAAGTAACAAAGCCTACCATCAGTAACACACTACGCCGCCAGGGACTCAAATCCTGCAGTGCCAGACGTGTCCCCCTGCTTAAGCCAGTACATGTCCAGGCCCATCTGAAGTTTGCTAGAGTGCATTTGGATGCTCCAGAAGAGGATTGGGAGAATGTCATATGGTCAGATGAAACCAAAATAGAACTTTTTGGTAAAAACTCAACTCGTCGTGTTTGGAGGACAAAGAATGCTGAGTTGCATCCAAAGAACACCATACCTACTGTGAAGCATGGGGGTGGAAACATCATGCTTTGGGGCTGTTTTTCTGCAAAGGGACCAGGACGACTGATCCGTGTAAAGGAAAGAATGAATGGGGCCATGTATCGTGATATTTTGAGTGAAAACCTCCTTCCATCAGCAAGGGCATTGAAGATGAAACGTGGCTGGGTCTTTCAGCATGACAATGATCCCAAACACACCGCCCGGGCAACGAAGGAGTGGCTTCGTAAAAAGCATTTCAAGGTCCTGGAGTGGCCTAGCCAGTCTCCAGATCTCAACCCCATAGAAAATCTTTGGAGGGAGTTGAAAGTCTGTGTTGCCCAGCGACAGCCCCAAAACATCACTGCTCTAGAGGAGATCTGCATGGAGGAATGGGCCAAAATACCAGCAACAGTGTGTGAAAACCTTGTGAAGACTTACAGAAAACGTTTGACCTGTGTCATTGCCAACAAAGGGTATATAACAAAGTATTGAGAAACTTTTGTTATTGACAAAATACTTATTTTCCACCATAATTTGCAAATAAATTCATTAAAAATCCTACAATGTGATTTTCTGGAATTTTTTTCTCATTTTGTCTGTCATAGTTGACGTGTACCTATGATGAAAATTACAGGCCTCTCTCAACTTTTTAAGTGGGAGAACTTGCACAATTGGTGGCTGACTAAATACTTTTTTTCCCCACTGTATGTGTTTAGCAGATGTTATTGCGGGTGTAGCGAAATGCTTGTGCTTCTAGCTCCGACAGTGCAGTAATATCTAACAAGTAATATCAATTTCACAACATATACCCAATACACACAAATCTAAGTAAGGAATGGAATTAAGAATATATACATATATGGACGCGCAATGACAGAGTGGCATGGACTAAGATACAGTAGAATATTATAGAATACAGTATATACATATGAGATGAGTAATGCAAGATATGTAAACATTATTAAAGTGACTAGTGTTCCATTTCTTAAAGTGGCCAGTGATTTCTATAGGCAGCAGCAGCCTCTAAGGTGCTAGTGATGGCTATTTAACAGTCTGATGGCCTTGCGATAGAAGCTGTTTTTTAGTCTCTCGGTCCCAGCTTTGATGCACCTGTACTGACCTCGCCTTCTGGATGATAGCGGGGTGAACAGGCAGTGGCTCGGGTGGTTGATGTCCTTGATGATCTTTTTGGCCTTCCTGTGACATCGGGTGATGCAGGTGTCCTGGAGGGCGGGTAGTTTGCCCCCGGTAATGCGTTGGGCAGTCCGCACCACCCTCTGGAGAGCCCTGCGGTTGCGGGCGGTGCAGTTGCCATACCAGGCCGTGATACAGCCCGACAGCATGCTCTCAATTGTGCATCTGTAAAAGTTTGTGAGGGTTTTAGGTGCCAAGCCAAATTTCTTCAGCCTCCTGAGGTTGAAGAGGCTCTGTTGCGCCTTCTTCACCAAACTGTCTGCGTGGGTGGACAATTTCAGTTTGTCAGTGATGTGTACGCCAAGGAACTTGAAGCTTTCCACCTTCTCCACTGCGGTCCCGTCGATGTGGATAGAGGGGTGCACCCTCTGTTGTTTCCTTAAGTCCACGATCATCTCCTTCGTTTTGTTGACGTTGAGTGAGAGGTTATTTTCCTGGCACCACACTCCCAGAGCCCTCACCTCCTCCCTGTAGGCTTTCTCGTCATTGTTGGTAATCAGGCCTACTACTGTTGTGTCGTCTGCAAACTTGATGATTGAGTTGGAGGCGTGCTTGGCCACGCAGTCATGGGTGAACAGGGAGTACAGGAGGGGGCTGAGCACGCACCCTTGTGGGGCCCCAGTGTTGAGGATCAGCGAAGTGGAGGTGTTGTTTCCTACCTTCACCACCTGGGAGCGGCCCATCAGGAAGTCCAGGGCCCAGTTGCACAGGGCGGGGTTCAGACCCAGGGCCTCAAGCTTAATGGTAAGCTTGGAGGGTACTATGGTGTTGAATGCTGAGCTATAGTCAATGAACAGCATTCTTACATAGGTATTCCTCTTGTCCAGATGTGATAGGGCAGTGTGCAGTGTGATGGCGATTGCATCGTCTGTGGATCTATTGGGGCGGTAAGCAAATTGAAGTGGGTCTAGGGTGACAGGTAAGGAGAGGTGATCCTTTACTAGTCTCTCAAAGCACTTCATGTCTGGGCCGGCAGCCTTGCGAGGGTTAACGTGCTTAAATGTCTTGCTCACGTCAGCCACGGAGAAGGGGAGCCCACAGTCCTTGATAGTGGGCCACGTTGGTGGCACTGTGTTATCCTCAAAGCGGGCAAAGAAGGTGTTTAGCTCATCTGGAAGCAAGACGTTGGTGTTGGCGACGTGGCTGGTTTTCCTTTTGTAGTCTGTGATTGTCTGTAGACCCTGCCACATACGTCTCATGTCTGAGCTGTTGAATTGTGACTCCACTTTGTCTCTATACTGATGCCATGGTTAAATGCGGTGGTTCGCGCTTTCAGTTTTGCGCGAATGCTGCCATCTATCCACGGTTTCTGGTTAGGATAGGTTTCAATAGTCACAGTGGGCACAACATCTCGTATACACTTCCTGATAAACTCAGTCACCGTTTCAGTGTATTCGTCTAAATTATTTTCGCAAGCTACTCAGAACATATCCCAGTCCACGTGATCAAAACTATTTTGAAGCGTGGATTCCGATTGGTCAGACCAGCGTTGAATAGTTCTTAGCACGGGTACTTCCTGTTTGAGTTTCTGCCTATAGGAAGGGAGGAGCAAAATGGAGTCGTGGTCAGATTTGCCGAAAGGAGGGTCGGGGAGGGCCTTGTAAGCATCCCGGAATTTCGAATGGCAATGGTAGAGAATTCTAGCAGCCCGAGTACAACAGTCGATATGTTGATAGAACTTCGGCAGCCTAGTCCTCAAATTTGCTTTGTTAAAATCACCCAGCTACAGTAAATGCAGCCTCAGGATATGTGGTTTCCAGTTTGCATAAAGTCCAGTGAAGTTCTTTGAGGGCTGTCGTGGAATCGGCTTTAGGGGGGATATACACGGCCGTGACTATAACTGAAGAAAATTATCTTGGGAGATAATATGGTCGACATTTGATTGTGAGGTATTCTAGATCGGGTGAACAAAAGGACTTAAGTTCCTGTATGTTACTACAATTACACCATGAGTCGTTAATCATGAAACACACACCTCTGCCCTTCTGCTTCCCGGAGAGATATTTATTTATGTTTGCGCGATGAACTGAGAACCCATCTGGCTGGGCCGATTTCGGCAGAATATCCTGAGAGAGCATGTTACAGGCCCTGATGTCTCTCTGGAAAGAAATCCTTGCCCTGAGCTCCTCGACTTTGTTATCCAAAGACTGAACATTAGCGAGTAATATACTTGGTAGCGGTGGGTGGTGTGCGCGCCTCCTAAGTCGAACCAGCAGGCTGCTCCGAGTGCCTCTCCTCTGCCGGCAATGTTTTGGGTCGGCCGCTGGAATCAGTTCAATTGCCTTGGGGAGAGCAAACAAAGGATCTGCTTCGGGAAAGTCGTATTCCTGGTCCTAAATATGCTAATGACCGCAAACGAAATAAACTAATTGTAAAGACAGGCAATCCAGCTCATAAAGTTATACGAGTGTAGGTAGTAGCTACTTGGTGAGTTTGGACATTAACAAGCGAATATGAACTAGAGACATTGTGGAAATGAGCACATCTTTTACGAATGTTTGTCTGAAGGAAGAACAGCACTGGCTCTGGAGCAACATGTGTACACGATGTGTCTGTGTGGAGTCTGGAGTTGCTAGGGCAATGGGCCTTCCTGCTCTGCTCAGAGGGCAGGCAGGTAGCCTAGCGGTTAAGCTAATGAAGTTGTGTACTTAACTAGCTAGCTTACCTTGCTTGCTCATAGTTGAAGATGATCTTTCCATCTATTCATGATGACGGGACTGGATTGAATTCCTCAATTTGTTGACAATCGTTGGGACCACTCGTAATATAATCATTGATTTGCTTGCTGGTAATTCAGAGTGTACTGACATCATTACTCATAGTAATCACAACTACTTAGTAATGACAACTAATAGCAACATCGCTATTTATGAGTCAGCTGTTAGCTTCAAAGATGATTGATGACTGAGAAAGCGGGAAGACTTGGTGCGCTAGGCTACTATAGGATGACAGGAGCCCAATCCCAATTCGCACCCCTTCTCGCCTGTGCACTCGTTCACACCCCCTCAAAGATTTAAAAGCAATGGATTGGTGTAACTGTATTGGTAGACATTTCATCTACACCTATCCAATGATTTGACATCTTTGAGGGGAGTGAAGACGAGTGGCAGCGCGTAGCAAGAAATGGGATGCGGCTCAAAAAGGACGGAAGATGACTAAAGCTGCCTCTCGCTTTCAACAAGTTTACGATAGAATATCGATTGATTACTACCTAAAATCGAAGTAAATCTGAACTGCATAAATTACTGGAATACTGTTATTTTGGGCAGCTAATAACCACCAATCAAGGCAAGCAAATTACATCGGTGATAAAAGTGTGAATATCGTTACGAATGGACAAAACTTAGCTCCATTCCTTTAGACAAAATGAAAATCGGATCACTTGTGTTCATAACTACATCGTTGATTGTAAATGACAGCTTTATAGTACTGTATTACTAGCTAGCTAGCTAATTATTTTGTGTCTAAACCAGCCTGATTTCATTGGTCCGTAGCATGCTATCTTGAGTGGGCCAAGTTGGCTGCGACACTCACAAGGGGAAGATTGAGCGAGCATTTTTCACATTAGGCATGCTAGCTAACATGTCAAAAAACCTTGGAAATGCCTTTCAGCAATCATAAAATATTTGTACATGTGACACTCTGGCTCCATGGACTTTGATTATTGAGCCAGGGTTGTTCATTTTCTTTTGGGTGTATTTCTATGTTGGTTTCTAGGTGTTCATTTCTATGTTGTGGTGGTTCTTGATTATTCATGTGACTCCCAATCGGAGGTAACGAGTGACAGCTGTCGGCTCGTTATCTCTGATTGGGAGCCATATTTAAACTGTTGTGGTTTCACTGTGTGTTTGTGGGTTTTTGTTCCGTTTTCGGTCTGTTGTACCGTGGACTTCATTTGAGTCGTCTTTTGTTTTGTATTTGGTTACTTTGATTAATAAAGTCATGTTTCTTGGACACGTTGCGCCTTGGTCATACTTGGACGACATAGACGACCATGACAGAAAAACCCACCACAAAAAGACCAAGCAGCGTGTCAAGCGGCAACAGGACCTACCTACACAGGATTTATGGACTCCCATAAAGGATTCATGGACATGGGAGGAGATTCTGGATGGTAAGGGGCCTTGGGATCAACCGGGAGAATATCGCCGTCCTCGTGAAGAGCGGGAGGCAGCTAAAGCCGAGAGGCGGCGATATGAGGAGGCAGCACGGAGGCAAGGCTGGAAGCCCGAGAGTACTACCCAAGAATTTCTTGGGGAGGAAGCGCCAGGTATGGAGAGAACGCTGGTGGATGTCCTCCTCGGCTGGGGACATATTACGCAGGAGGAGGCCGTCCGGTACCGGAGGGCGATGAAGGGGGAGAACCTGGCAGGAGAGGAGCAACGGCATCAGCAGGGCCATCGTCGGAAGGACGAGAGGCAACCCCAAAAAAAATTTGGGGGGGGGCACATGGCTTGGGCGCCTGGGCAGCAGGAGGCTGCCACAGGGAGATGTGGAGAGAAGGCTATCGGATTACGGGAGCCATTGGCGAGTAGAGGGAGGGAAGTTGTTGTGGCACGGCGTGAGAGACTGAAGTGTGTTACCAGTCCGGTCCGGCCCGTTCCTGATCCCCAGTTAAGGCCAGTGGTGTGTGTTCCCGGTACGGACCGGCCTGTTCCTACTCCACGCACGAATCCTACGGGGTGCGTCACCAGCCCAGCCCGGCCTGTTCCTGCTCCACGCACGAATCCTACGGGGTGCGTCACCAGTCCAGCCCGGCCTGTTCCTGCTCCACGCACGAATCCTACGGGGTGCGTCACCAGTCCAGCCCGGCCTGTTCCTGCTCCACGCACGAAGCCTACGGGGTGCGTCGCCAGCCGGCCAGAGTCTGCCGTCTGCCCAATGGCGCCTGAACTGGCCGTCTGCCCAACGGCGCCTGAACTGCCCGTCTGCCCAACGGCGCTTGAACTGCCCGTCTGCCCTATGGCGTCTGAACTGCCCGTCTGCCAAGCGCTGCATAAGCCACCCGTCTGTACTGAGCCTGCAAAGCCGCCCGTCTGCCATGAGCCTTCAGAGCCGTCCGCCAGACCAGGAGCCGCTAGAGCCTTCCGCCAGACAGGAGCCGCTAGAGCCTTCCGCCAGACAGAATCATACACCAGCTATGGAATCAGCAGGAGCCGACGCAGCCCATACTAGACTGGAAGCCCAGGTTCGGGGCCAGCAAGAGCAGCTCCTGCAGATGGGAGCCGCCCTGCTGGAGGTGATGACCGCAATCCGAGGCTGGGGTCCGCCTCCACCGCCAGCCGCCCAGCCAGCACCATCAGCCAGCCATGAGCAGCCAGATCCGTCAACCAGCCATGAGCAGCCAGATCCGTCAGCCAGCCATGAGCAGCCAGATCCGTCAGCCAGCCATGAGCAGCCAGATCCGTCAGCCAGCCACGAGCAGCCAGATCCGTCAGCCAGCCATGAGCAGCCAGATCCGTCAGCCAGCCATGAGCAGCCAGATCCGTCAGCCAGCCATGAGCAGCCAGACCCGTCAGCCAGCCATGAGCAGCCAGATCCGTCAGCCAGCCATGAGCAGCCAGATCCGTCAGCCAGCCATGAGCAGCCAGACCCGTCAGCCAGCCATGAGCAGCCAGATCCGTCAGCCAGCCATGAGCAGCCAGATCCGTCAGCCAGCCATGAGCAGCCAGATCCGTCAGCCAGCCATGAGCAGCCAGATCCGTCAGCCAGCCATGAGCAGCCAGATCCGTCAGCCAGCCATGAGCCGTCCAGCCAGGATCCGCCAGAGCCGTCCAGCCAGGATCCGCCAGAGCCGTCCAGCCAGGATCCGCCAGAGCCGTCCTGCCAGGATCCGCCAGAGCCGTCTAGCCAGGATCCGCCAGAGCCGTCTAGCCAGGATCCGCCAGAGCCGTCCAGCCAGGATCCGCCAGAGCCGTCCAGCCAGGATCCGCCAGAGCCGTCCAGCCAGGATCCGCCAGAGCCGTCCAGCAAGGATCCGCCAGAGCCGTCCAGCCAGGATCCGCCAGAGCCGTCCAGCCCGGATCCGCCAGCCAGCCAGGATCAGCCAGAGCCAACCAGCCAGGATCCGCCATTCAGTCCGGAGCTGCCCCTTAGTCCGGTGCTGCCCCTTAGTCCGGTGCTGCCCCTTAGCCCGGTGCTGCCCCTTAGTCCGGTGCTGCCCCTTAGCCCGGTGCTGCCCCTTAGCCCGGTGCTGCCCCTTAGTCCGGTGCTGCCCCTGAGTCCGGTGATGCCTCTTAGTCCAGTGCTGCCCCTTAATCCTGTGGGGGTTTAGTTGGGGGGTGGTCATTTGGAGGAGGCTACGTAAGCGGGTAGTGACTATGGTGGGGTGGGGACCACGACCAGTGCCAGAGCCGCCACCATGGACAGACGCCCACCCAGACCCTCCCCTAGACTGTATGCTGGTGCGCCCGGAGTTCGCACCTTTAGGGGGTACTGTGACACTCTGGCTCCATGGACTTTGATTATTGAGCCAGGGTTGTTCATTTTCTTTTGGGTGTATTTCTATGTTGGTTTCTAGGTGTTCATTTCTATGTTGTGGTGGTTCTTGATTATTCATGTGACTCCCAATCGGAGGTAACGAGTGACAGCTGTCGGCTCGTTATCTCTGATTGGGAGCCATATTTAAACTGTTGTGGTTTCACTGTGTGTTTGTGGGTTTTTGTTCCGTTTTCGGTCTGTTGTACCGTGGACTTCATTTGAGTCGTCTTTTGTTTTGTATTTGGTTACTTTGATTAATAAAGTCATGTTTCTTGGACACGTTGCGCCTTGGTCATACTTGGACGACATAGACGACCATGACAGTACATAACATTACGGCATTCACTTGTTCCCTGCATATTCCCTGCATTTTCGGACTAAAACACATTTGACAAGCATTTGAAATGTCAACAACAACAAAAAAAGCATATTGGATATGGGCAATTCCATGATAACAGAATGATTCTGAGACAGAGTTTGCACTTTAAAATGTACTGAATGTCAAACAAAAACCAATGATTGCTAAGTTAAACAAACCATACTAGTGTTGTCACGATACTAGAATTTGGACTTCGATACCAGGTTTAGTATCATGATACTCGATACCATCACAATACCAAAACGATACCACTGCAAAAAAATAAGCCGTATAAGCCAATGTCACAGAATGGCACTTGAACCAGACAGATCTTTTGAGTTTAATATCATTACATTTGAAATGTTATGTACATTTTTCAGAGAAAGACGTGTATGCATGAATTAATCAATTATGAATTGATGTTAGCTTCAGCTGTAAGCTAGCAAGGAAAGTTAGCCTACAAAGCTGAAAGCAACCGGTATCTTCAATCTTGCATTGTAAAGTCATCTGTAGCTCAGCTGGTAGAGCACGGCACTTGTAACGCCAAGGTAGTGGGTTCGATCCCCGGGACCACCCATACACAAAAAAATGTATGCACGCATGACTGTAAGTCGCTTTGGATAAAAGCGTCTGCTAAATGGCATATTATTATTATTTATTATTTAAAGTGTTCTAGCCTGTAATACAAGTTGTTTTGCAAACAGTATTTAACAGCTGCAACATTTCTACATGCCGTGTTGTATTATTCAAGTGTGCTTAGTGCAACATGTGTGGGGAGATAACATGATGCAGCCCAGACTCCCAGTGAGTGCAGTGGTTACTCAGGACAGGCTAGAGCTAGCAATGAGTAAGTGGAGCAGGCACTGTGCTCTCGTGCTATAAGGGGACACATCGACTGCGCTGCTAGACAGACTTGATCCTCTTTCTATCAATAGACAACGTGATACACATTTGACAGAAGTAGTATAGGGAAAAAGTACCAAAGTTTCGGTATACCATCCAACACTAAACCATCCAACTCTATGCACAAGGACTACTTTTCACAATTTCCACAGAAAATTTAACAAAAACACCTTTACTTGAAGAACAGTGAAGATGCAAAGTTTTGTAACAATGACAGTTTGTGAAAAATCTCAGCATCATTCTGTTACGGAATTGCCCATATGCTTTTCTCAGATCTAATTTACGCTCAATTTTAATGCTGCACATGTTTATTTGACTGTGTAATTTAGCTATATTCATTTTAAAGGAGAAATTCCCTGCCCTAAAATGCAGTCAAACTCATGATTTTCTTCCCAGGGGCATAAAGCTAGCAGCGGTAAATACACATATCTCAAAGTCAAAGTACTGATATTGGGCCCATTTCATTGACTCTTAATTAGACTTTTCAGATTGCACAAGTTTATGAACATGTCATTTAATAAACCTGTAATCAATACAATCATTACATTAATTGCATCTGGGGTGAAAATCTAAATCTCGTTCTACTCTAAAACGAGTTCCAATACATGAAAAATGCTTGTTCAGTAAGCGCCACTTTTATTTTGAAACAGATCAGGGGTGAAAAAAACAGACTGCTGCTACCTGATTGATTGAACGCGGTGCACAACATCCAGGTGTAGCATTATCCACTCGAGCATAGTGGTGGATTTTTTTATTTATTAAGGCAGTATGTATATTTTCCCAATTTTTTTCAGGAGGAAACCGCCACCTTTGCAGCCAGAATGGAGGATGTTTTATATACGAGCCGGTCCACAGGGGACACGAGTGTATTGCCGGCTGTACACATTAAAGTCGGACTTAAGATGACAAACAACGTAAAAGGAATAATACTGCGATCTTGCGGCCAGTTGGGCTACGGTAAATAGGTGTGGTGGCTGCAGGGACAAAAATATGGAGTCACTTCTCTGGATGTGGCTGGCGAAGGCCATGAATGCCACAGACAGAATGCTGCACCAGTGAGAGAGCAAGGGAGGCAAGGAAGAGCCACTGTTTTGGTCTGCATCCAGCCCTAGCAGTGTCATACAAAATGTTTACAAGACTAGGGAAGAGCTGAAAATTCTGGGAACTAAGGCAGGTTTTCTGGGTTTTTGTTAGGGGTAGGTTTGATTGGGAAGGCTCAGAGTAAGATTCAATGCTGTAACTAATGCAGATGTACACGATCAGAGTTGTACTTGGCTGGCCTTGTTATACTGTACATCCACAATTGTTGCTAGAAAGGATCATATGAAAAGAAAATATCAGAGCCAGCACAGTATGGTTTGGGTCGGTTGTATGGTGTGAATCCCCAGCTAACAAACGTTGCCACAACATTAGAGGACGTTCCCTTGAGTCTCATTAGGTAATTACCTAACATTTTCATTGGAAGGACTGTTTCCAAGAGACCATTTCCTAAATATCAAACAGAATTGACCTAAAACGTGGTTTCCATGTTCTCGAATATTCAGCATTAATGTTCTAGACCTGTTTCATTGGAACGTTGCAAGAATAATCCAGTGTCCAGTTTCTGAGGGTTAGGAGAATATTGCATCAACATCATACCAAACATATACAGAAATTGCCATGTTCTCAGAATAAAGATATGAATGTTCTAGACACGTTTCATGGGAACGTTGCAAGAACATTCCGATGTCCAATGACGTTTAAAACAGGGCGTTCTGTCATAGTCCTGTGGAGGTTTTTGTCTAGTTCCCAGCTTGTTCCCGCGACGTCCCTAAAGACATTTTTCAAGTTTTGTTTGACAGTAAGGGAATGTTCTCCTAACTCTAACGCCAAAACATGCTAAATAGGTTCTCAGGAGGTTTTTGCTAACATGCATAGAATGTTCCCCTAACTAACGGAAAACTGGACACTCAAACATCAGGGTAACATTACAAAAACGTTCTCTCTCCCTAGAATTGTTAGCTGGGTCAGGCTTCAGAGTTGCTGGTCCATTGTGTTCAGTGTTGTGGTTAAGGGAAGTGCAAAGCCATGATTTGTGTCATGCTGAGGAATACTTTTTCTCACAACAAGACCACTCTGGGCAGCTGAGGGAGCCAGGGCTAAATATAGCTGGATGCAGGGCCAAATGCTCGACTCGTGTGTGTGCATGTGCACGTGTGTCCTATGAACCATTCAAAAAGCTGCAGCCTGCCATAGCCTTTGCCATCTGCAGTGCCAGTAGGGTCCTGCCTTTGGGGACCTGTCTCATGTTGTTCTGATGACTTCACGTTTAATGTCAACTCTTTCCGAGGGCCTCGTATTAATTTTTTATAGCGACTGGCTAATCAATCTTTCTTCGCAATATGGAACATTCAAATTTGGGCCTCGGTGTCGCTCGTCCCACTTTCCAATCTGTTGTGTTAAATATTTAAATTAAATGCCATCCTATGTTCTGATACATGCAGCCAAACTCCATTCAAACTTCGCAGCATCCTTTTGTGGCCAGCAAAGAGACTCACTTGATTAGAACCTTAGCACAGTTTCTGATCAGTGATTATACACCATCTAAAGTGTAACAAGGAGAAATGGTAGTCATTCAGACTTGGCGATAAGGCTATGCCAATAACACAAAGTTCATAGAAGGTACAGTACTATAGCCTACGTGAGTTAGCCTACCTCTGAGAATAGCTTTGCATGTGTATTTATAGAAGTTGTCGTTTATTTTGGATAACAGATGGCTCTGGTGTTCTGGAGAAGTGTCTGCAGATTACTTAAATCTCACCTGCAGCTGTAGCCTCCCAGGCTTACAGTAATACTCATGTTAGGCCTGGCAAGGCCTCTAAGAAGTCTGTCACACATACATAGGAAGGAATTGGACTCTGTCACACATCAGGGTTGTATTCATTAGGACACACTGTAGCAACAAAAATTAGTGTTTCTTTCCAGTATAGTCCCACTGTTTCAGAATGTTTTCTTCTTGTTTGGTGCCTAATGAATACGACCCTGAAGTGTGATTTTCCCCGGTTCCTATTTGTTGCCTATGGCAGCAGGTCATGTACTCACACACACACACATATGTACACATAAGATATACAACAGGAATAGTGTGTTCATAAATCAGTGCACTTTTGGCTTTGTAATCTCGTTTTCGAACAAACCAGACTATTTCCATAGTTGCCTTTTTAAAAAGTAACTAACTCCTTCAAGCCCTCTTATTGTGTCAGGGTATTATTTTTTTTATACCCCTGATTAGCTTCATGTCATGCTTGATGATAACTTGAGTGTTCTCGACTGCCTTTTTAAAGGAGACATGATTTTGCCCTTGGTTGCATAGCATGCTGTGCTTACTAATGCACATTTTGTCATTGAACGTACACACACAGCAAGAATAAACTTAGTCTGCAGTGGATGTTCTTGCACATCAATTCGATTAGAAGACTGCCCACTTGTAGGGAACCTGGCTCGCGTAAACAGTCCCAGGTCTTTTTTAAATGACGCCACTGTCTCCAGTCGGAGTCTGTTGTTTTTGTTTTCCACCTGCCCTACTAATGTGATCACCCCTGTCGGTGTCTGTTGGCCCAAGCAGCCTGACATGCAAACCTCACTGGCCACGTTGTGTGCATGAGCATTGAAAAATAAATGTACACATACATGTTATTCAATAATTTCACCTACGTTGCTTGCACATGTCTGGATTACTGCAACTCGCTGTTGGCTGGGCTCCCTGCCTGTGCCATTAAACCCCTACAACTCATCCAGAATGCCGCAGCCCGTCTGGTGTTCAACCTTCCCAAGTTCTCTCACGTCACCCCCCTCCTCCGCACACTCCACTGGCTTCCAGTTGAAGCTCGCATCCGTTACAAGACCATGGTGCTTGCCTATGGAGCAGTGAGGGGAACGGCACCTCCGTACCTTCAGGCTCTGATCAGTCCCTACACTCAAACGAGGGCATTGCGTTCATCCACCTCTGGCCTGCTGGCTCCCCTTCCTCTGCGGAAGCATAGTTCCCGCTCAGCCCAGTCAAAACTGTTCGCTGCTCTGGCACCCCAATGGTGGAACAAGCTCCCTCACGACGCCAGGACAGCGGAGTCACTCACCACCTTCCGGAGACATTTGAAACCCCACCTCTTTAAGGAATACCTGGGATAGGATAAAGTAATCCTTCTACCCCCCCCAAAAAAAATAAAAAAAAAATTGTAAAGTGGTTATCCCACTGGCTATAGGGTGAATGCACCAATTTGTAAGTCGCTCTGGATAAGAGCGTCTGCTAAATGACGTAAATGTGCCCTTGAGCAAGGCACTTAACCCTAATTGCTCCTGTAAGTCGCTCTGGATAAGAGCGTCTGCTAAATGACTAAAATGTAAATGTAATGAGCGTCTGGGTAGCCAAGCGCTAAAATATAACTTGGTTATATTTGAAACGTGTCACGCGCTGCAAGTCCCGTCCTTATTGGATATCAGGAAGCTACAAACCCACGTGGATGCTTGAAAGACAAACAAGGAGAGATTAATTTAAAGATAACTAACTAGGTTTCCCTTTTTATCTGTGGATTAAGCGTCAGAGTAGAGAAACACATTATTTTGTATGACTCCAGGTCAAAATTCTACAAAGAACCAGCTAAAAAGAGGATGTTATGCACGACCGGTGAAATACCAACCCAATGTTTCTCGCAACAGCTAGCTAAATGTCCATGAATGTGTCATGTGTTTCGACCTGCCCCCAAATGAATAAAGTTGGTTCACAGTTGGTTTTGATATTTTAACCTACGTGTCATGATCGCCTCTGGTGTGGATGGTGAAAATCAACATGCACGCGATGGCAGATGCACACGTGTGGCTGGTGTAGTCAGCATGTGAGCCTGACAGATAACTTATTTACATAAGTATTCAGACCCTTTGCTATGAGACTCGAAATTGAGCTCAGGTTTCTACAACTTGATTGCAGTTCACCTGTGGTAAATTTTATTGATTGGACATGATTTGGAATGGCACACACCTGTCTATATAAGGTCGCACAGTTGACAGTGCATGTCAGAGCAAAAACCAAGCCATGAGGTTGAAGGAATTGTCCGTAGAGCTCCGAGACAGGATTGTGTCGAGACACAGATCTGGGGAAGGGTACCCAAAAAATGTCTGCAGCATTGAAGGTCCCGAAGAACACGGTGGCCTCCATCATTCTCAAATGGAAGAAGTTTGGAACCACCAAGACTAATCCTAGAGCTGGCCGCCCGGCCAAACTGGGCAATCGAGGGAGAAGGGCCTTAGTCAGGGAGGTGACCAATAACCCGACAGAGCTCCAGAGTTCCTCTGAGGAGATGGGAGAGCATTCCAGAAGGACAACCATCTCTGCAGCACTCCACCAATCAGGCCTTTATGGTAGAGTGGCCAGATGGAAGACACTCCTCAGTAAAAGGCACATGACAGCCCACTTGGAGTTTGCCAAAAGGTACATAAAGGACTCTGACCATGAGAAACAAGATTCTCTGTTCTGACGAAACCAAGATTGAACTCTTTGGCCTGAATGCAAGCGTCACGTCTGGAAGAAACCTGGCACCATCCCTACGGTGAAGCATGGTCGTGGAAGCATCATGCTGTGGGGGACTGGGACTGGGAGACTAGTCAGGATCGAGGGAAAGATGAACAGAGCAAAGTACAGAGAGATCCTTGATGAAAACCTGCTCTAGACCTCAGACTGGGGCGAAGGTTCACCTTCCAACAGGACAACGACCCTAAACACACAGCCAAGACAACACAGGAGTGGCTTCGGGACAAGTCTCCTGAATGTCCTTGAGTGGCCCAGCCAGAGCCCGGACTTGAACCCGATCTAACATCTCTGGAGAGACCTGAAAATAGCTGGGCAGCGACACTCCCCATCCAACCTGACAGAGCTTGAGAGGGTCTGCAGAGAAGAATGGGAGAAACTCCCCAAATACAGGTGTGCCAAGCTTGTAGCGTCATACCCAAGAAGACTCGAGGTTGTAATCACTGCCAAAGGTGCTTCAACAAAGTACTGAGTAAAGGGTCTGAATACTTATGTAATTATAATATTTCAGTTTTTTATTTTTTATAAATTCGAAAATCTTCTAAACCTTTTTTTGCTTTGTCATTATGGGGTATTGTGTGTAGATTGATGAGTGGGGGGAAAAAACTATTTTAGAATAAGGCTGTAGGTAACACAATGTGGAAAAAGTCAAGGGGTTTGAATACTTTCCGAATGCACTGTATGCTGATGATTCAACCACAGCTAATGAAGTCACTGAAACCCTTAACAAGGAGTTGCAGTCAGTTTTGGAATGGGTGGCCAGTAATAAACTGGTCCTGAACATCTCTAAAACTAAGAGAATTGTATTTGGTATAAATCATTCCCTAAGTTCTAGATCTCAGCTGAATCTGGTAATGAGTGGTGTGGCTGGTGAACAAGTTGAGGAGACTAAATTACTTGATGTTACCTTAGATTGTAAACTGTCATGGTCAAAACATATAGATTAAATGGTTGTAAAGATGGGGAGAGGTCTGTCCATAATAAAGAGATGCCTTGCTTTTTTGACACCACACTCCAAAGTCCTGCAGGCTCTAGTTTTATCTGGATTATTGTCCAGTCATGTGGTTAAGTGCTGCAAAGAAAAATACCTAGTTAAGCTGCAGCTGGCCCAGAACAGAGCAGCACGTCTTGCTCTTCATTGTAATCAGAAGGCTAATATAAATACTATGCATGCCAGTCTCTCTTGGCTAAAAGTTGGAGAGACTGACTGCATCACTTCTTCTTTTTATTAGAAACATTAATGTGTTGAAAATCCCAAATTGTTTGAATAGTCAACTTACATACAGCTCTGACATTTACCCCACCAGACATGCCACCAGGGGTCTTTTCACAGTCCCCAAATCCAGAACAAATTCAAGAAAGCGTAGAGTATTATATAGAGCCATTATTGCATGCAACTCCCTTCCATCTCATATTGCTCAAATGAACATCAATCCTGGTTTAAAAGAAACAGGTAAAGCAACACCTCACGGTACAACACCTCTCCCCCATTTGACCTCGATATTTTGTATGTATTTACAGTATTGATATGTAGGCTATGGGTGCCATTTTTATTTATTTTTTGTTCTGTCCTTGAGCTGTTCTTGTATTATGTCATGTTTTGTATGGACCCCAGGAAGAGTAGCTGCTGCTTTTGCAACAGCTATTGAGGATCCTAATAAAATACCAAATACCTAGCCTTGCCAACTCACACCCCTCACTATATAGTTAATGTGAGTCGGGAGTGTTTCAGCCTGCCTTATATCCCGTGCTGCTGATCCGTCAGTGAACTCAAATCCACTCTTTGTCTCAAACTGTGTACTTCCTGGTTAGAGTCATGTGGCTGTGGCTCAGGGTATTTTTTGGCTTGGTACCAAATGGCACCCTGTTCTCTATATAGTGCACTACTTTTGACCAGGGTCCATATGGCTCTAGGTAAAATGAGTGCACTATGTAGGGAATAGGGTGCCATTTGGGACGCCACAGCCTTTGTCTGGTATTTGGTCCAGCAGGGACCTGGGACATGGGAAAGGCCTGGGCTGTTACTCACCAGAGTTCATTATAACACAATGTCCTGTGTGCCTGCCAGCAGGCGCCAACCCTAGCTGCCACACTGAGCTGAATGATTCTCTGGTTGGTTTATAATGAGGGGACACACCTTCTCATACTCCAATGTATTGCAATAACAATAGTGTCACATTTGGTGGCAGCAGTGGGATCCAATTTCAAAGCTGCTATAAAAATGTAAACAAAATATCTTAAAGGTATACTGCGTTTTTCTACACTCAGATGACATCAATATGGGATCCATGAGTTCGTCTGACTCTGGGTAAGTAGAAAAACAACCGGTGTTTGTCAGACCATGAGACATCCCGAAAAATCAGTCTTCTCACGAAAAGTCTGAAGTCGGTAACGCCGATGTGACATCTTCTGTCTGTAGCGTCGGAACCGTTTGGGCTACAAACTAATATGACCACATTGTGGAAAGGGAAGACTCTCACGAACACAATGGTGTTCTCCGTTTCGCTCTACGACCCCCACAAAACCTGTCTGAATGTAACCCATACAAATGAATGGAAGTATGGAGGTAGTTTTGTGCCAACAAAAATAAGGGGTTAAATATGTGTCCTTAAGAAAGCTCAGGAAATATTTTTGTTTTTATCTCCTAGATATAGGACAGCCACTTAAAAACCTTATTTCTTATGATTAATTTTTTGACTGTCTTTTTGCCATTTTATGAATGTGTTATTCAGTACGTTTCTATGGACTATAGTAGTAAAGGCCAAATTCAATTTGTATCATATAATAATAAATATACCGAAAATCAAATAGTTAAATGATCCATGATATGACCGTCTTAAAACAATGATATATGTTAGCTTAAGGGAACCATTGTGGTTAGACCACCGTTTCTAAGCTGTAACCATTTGACAATAATTGTGTCCCTAATTGAATTTCCTCACAAACCCTGTAAGTAGCACATGATCCACAGTTCAGCTTGTAAGACCAGGGCTGTGCTCAGTAGGCACAAAAGAAAATAAAACTCTGTGAAACGGGAATGTACTATCTGCACAAATTAGGTCATCGTTCAGAAGGTCACTCTTTCAACATGGACTAGGCCTACATTTTGCTTGGCAATCAAGGTTTTTCTGAAGGAGCTGTCTGCTGCGTGGTAGGAAGAGGGAGGTTTCATTCCTTCCTAAAGATAAATGAACTGAAACATTTAGATAAGGCCGTGTGGGTGCTGCCAGCCAAGGCTTTGCCATTTTGCAACTTCCAGAGACTGAGACTCAAAACACATCAAGGCCATGGCACCACTGTAACACTGATACCTCTGGGAAATGCATGTTGATGACTTGGCCTTAGGCTACATCGCAAAACAGGATGTTGGTGCAAATGTATCACGCACTCACATCTGTTCAGTATCTATCCCTATTAGCAGGTTCTTGCCAAATAGAGATACAGTACATTGTGAAAAAGAAGATGGATGGCATTTGTAATTCCCCTCCTAAAAATGAAGATCCGACTGAGGAAGACCAAAAGGTATTGGATGATGGCCCTCTTTGAATACTTTGAAATGCATCCTTCCCTCACATTTGGATTGGGGAAAGCAATTAGGTGGCAGATTTTCTTCATCCTATCGAAATCAAACACTTATGATCTGTGATTACCTCTAGAATGAGGAAGGATGGGTGGGCTTTAAAGTATTTGAACAGGGGAGCTACTGTACTGAAACCACATTTAGTCTGTTCCCAAAACAGGATATGAAGATGTGAGCTCCACTGGCACGTCTTTGAGCCGTGTTCACCCTGGATAAACTTTGCACAGAGGTTCTGGTGTGTTTTGATGCCAGAGAAATAGAGAGGGGGAAGATTGTGACACAGGAAGTTTGGAGTCTCTCGTGAACGTGCCATTTTCACCATGGCCTTGTGGGAGGCCAGGACCGCTGAGAACTACTATAACCTCAGCAAAATGACAGTCTCCAGGAGTTTACAGTAGCTTTACAAACATACTCTACTACTCCTACGACTTTCCAACCTATGTTTGAGGTGGGCGTCTGGGAACTAAATATGAGGCAGAAGTCTGGAAGAGTCTGTTTAGGGCACTCACTGTATTATTGTGAACATGAGCTTATTTTCACTTTATGTTGAACCCATAATTAGCAATTGGTTTTAACCAAAGATGGATGGCCTATATACAGTTTGTCTATATTTCTTACCTCAATTTAATTGAACATTATCCAAATGGTCAGTGTCCATTTGGTAAAGTGCCAAGTCTACAGTGTCTTTAGCAACAGTTCACAGCAATCTAGTGTTCCCCACTTCCTTCACAAATCACAATTCTTCGTAGTGTCAAAGTTCCTTCTAAATTATCACTGTCTATACTGGAGACTCTACACTTTTTCCAGTTGTCTAATCTACAATCAGCATTTTTTAAGCACAAATTTCCCCTCATTGCTTTCTTTTTCCCTAGTGACACTGTATTCCCTCAATGAGAAATATATTGGAAACTCCATGTCGCCCATTTCTAGACCAATCCAATGGTTTTACACTTGTGGGGAGGAGTGTACAAGTACACACTTCAGGAGAAAGTAAAGATTATTGGGACGCAGGGTCTGATTTCCCCCTGTGGGCATCACGCCTAAAGCTTGATATGCTGTGGGCTAACTGACCACAGTGGAGCCAGATGCACTAGTGACTGGAAACATCCAGTGTCTGTGTGTCTAGTATTGCAGTGTCAGCAGGCTAGGCCAGCGCAGCCAAGCCACTCATGACAGTCAGTGCTGTATCATCTCTTGTCCTGTCCCTTGGCCTAATAGGGGCAGCAGATAGGCTAGCCATTAAGAGCGTTGTGCCAGTAACCGAAAGGTCGCTGGTTCAAATCCCTGAGCCGACTAGATGAAAGATCTGATGTGCCCTAATTGCTCCTGTGAGTCGCTCTGGATAAGAGCGTCTGCTACAATGAGGGAAATAAGTATTTGACCCCCTCTCAATCAGAAAGATTTCTGGCTCCCAGGTGTCTTTTATACAGGTAACGAGCTGAGATTAGGAGCACACTCTTAAAGGGAGTGCTCCTAATCTCAGCTTGCTACCTGTATTAAAGACACCTGTCCTCAGAAGCAATCAATCAATCAGATTCCAAACTCTCCACCATGGCCAAGACCAAACAGTGCTCCAAGGATGTCAGGGACAAGATTGTAGACCTACACAAGGCTGGAATGGGCTACAAGACCATCGCCAAGCAGCTTGGTGAGAAGGTGACAACAGTTGGTGTGATTATTCGCAAATGTAAGAAACACAAAAGAACTGTCAATATCCCTCGGCCTGGGGCTCCATGCAAGATCTCACCTCGTGGAGTTGCAATGATCATGAGAACGGTGAGGAATCAGCCCAGAACTACACGGGAGGATCTTGTCAATGATCTCAAGGCAGCTGGGACCATAGTCACCAAGAAAACTATTGGTAGGTAACTATGCCGTGAAGGACTGAAATCCTGCAGTGCCCGCAAGGTCCCCCTGCTCAAAAGGCACATATACAGGGCCGTCTGAAGTTTGCCAATGAACATCTGACTGATTCAGAGGAGAACTGAGTGAAAGTGTTGTGGTCAGATGAGACCAAAATCGAGCTCTTTGGCATCAACTCAACTCGCCGTGTTTGGAGGAGGAGTAATGCTGCCTATGACCCCAAGAACACCATCCCCACCGTCAAACATGGAGGTGGAAACATTATGCTTTGGGGGTGTTTTTCTGCTAAGGGGACAGGACAACTTCACCGCATCAAAGGGACGATGGACGGGGCCATGTACCGTCAAATCTTGGGTGAAAACTATGGTCCCAGCTGCCTTGAGACATTCCGAGTGGCGCAGTGGTCTAAGGCACTGCATCGCAGTACTAGTTGTGCCACTAGAGATCCTGGTTCGAATCCAGGCTCTGTCGTAGCCGGCCGCGACTGGGAGACCCATGGGGCGGAGCACAATTGGCCCAGGGCAGGGGAGGGAATGGCAGGCAGGGATGTAGCTCAGTTGGTAGAGCATGGCGTTTGCAACGCCAGGGTTGTGGGTTCGATTCCCACGGGGGGCCGGTATGAAAAAAAAAAAATTATGTTTGCACTCACTAACTGTAAGTCGCTCTGGATTAGAGCGTCTGCTAAATGACTAAAATGTAAATGTAAAACCTCCTTCCCTCAGCCAGGGCATTGAAAATGGGTCGTGGATGGGTATTACAGCATGACAATGACCCAAAACACACGGCCAAGGCAACAAAGGAGTGGCTCAAGAAGAAGCACATTAAGGTCCTGGAGTGGCCTAGCCAGTCTCCAGACCTTAATCTCATAGAAAATCTGTGGAGGGAGCTGAATGTTCGAGTTGCCAAACGTCAGGCTCGAAACCTTAATGACTTGGAGAAGATCTGCAAAGAGGAGTGGGACAAAATCCCTCCTGAGATGTGTGCAAACCTGGTGGCCAACTACAAGAAACGTCTGACCTCTGTGATTGCCAGCAAGGGTTTTGCCACCAAGTACTAAGTCATGTTTTGCAGAGGGGTCAAATACTTATTTCCCTCATTAAAATGCAAATCAATTTATAACATTTTTGACATGTGTTTTTCTGGATTTTGTTGTTGTTATTCTGTCTCTCACTGTTCAAATAAACCTACCATTAAAATTATAGACTGATCATGTCTTTGTCAGTGGGCAAACGTACAAAATCAGCAGGGGAACAAATACTTTTTTCCCTCACTGTAAGTGACTTAAATGTAATAGGAGTATACGGTGTGGTGTCAGTGTGTTAACTCAATCGCTCTGTGTCACCACAGACAGGAAATGCCAAACAATCAGACCCTTTCCCTCTCTCTCTCTCGCTCTCTCTCTCCCCTCAGGGAAAGCCAACTGGCCATATTGCTATGCTAAAACATTTATGAATGTGAAATCGTCACACAGTGTAAAAGGCAAATTTACATTATATTTGCTTTCCCAATAAGTTAGGATCTTTTGACCCTTTGACATATAAAGGTTAATGTATTAACTTTGTAGGAATTACCAGGCTAGAAACATTGTTCACTATGGGAAAACATTGTGTCAATGCCGATCTGTATATTGTTGAATAAACAATGGCCTTTCTCCCTTGAGAAATAGGTATTTTGACTTCAATAATGCTGACTGTTCCTCTCTCCCCCAGGTGACTACTGTGAGATAAACGTCTGCAGTAATGGGGGGACCTGTGTGACCGGGGCCGGAGCACCCTTCATCTGTATCTGCCCCGACGGATACACCGGGGACACCTGCAACGACACAGAGGCTGGTACGGAGAAAATAACAGTATTCATATCTACATTATAGCTATTATAGGTCTTTGAATTGAGTATCAAGTATAGTTATTAAATTGTAAAGTTATATGTAAGCCAGTTATACCAACTCATATTTCCCAAGCAAAAAGTAAATTCACATTCAAGAAAACATTAAAGATACATCTAATGAGATCAAACATGACTGGACAGATACTGATCCCTGAATATTATTATTAAATGTTACCTTTCAGGTATTTAAACTGTCTGTAATGTCTACATGTTAATACTTTTTAAAAAGTAAATTGTGAAGTATTTTTGTCTGTAATGTATTTTTTCATTATGTGTCAGATCCCAGGAAGACTAGCTGTCGTTATGACGTCAGTTAATGGGAATCCTAATAAAGTCCCAAGCTGTTATGAATGCTTATAGTAAGTCTTCTGATGCAGTATGGGTGTTTTCGGAGGCTTCATAAAGGTGTTATACACCGACAGATGGTACATAGACAGTGTTAGAGGAAGATTCTGAGCGGCTATCTCTGTACTACACTGTATTGCCAATCTGGCCCTAATACTATCATTCCCTCTCCCCCTCCCTTGCATCTCTGCCCTAGGTAATTGCTGTAAAAATATAATTTGATCGCAGTCAGCCTACCTGGTAAAATAAGGGTTAATAATAAGTTATATTTGCTTCCCAGGGCCCTGCAACCCCAACCCCTGCAAGAACGATGCCATCTGTGAGGTGACTGGACAGTCACGCCGAGGGGACGTCTTCAGCGAATACATCTGCAAGTGCCAAGATGGCTTTGACGGAGTCCACTGCCAGAATAGTAAGAGCCACTCCACAAGTTGCCCAGTTTACATTCACATAGAATCTATTAGACAAGCTGTTTTAGTATGGAAGCATTAAGCTGCCAATATTCATTTATGAGAGCCACTCCACAACTACAAGTTGCCCAGTTTAAATTCACATAGAATCTATTAGACAAGCTGTTTAGTATGGAAGCATTAAGCTGCCAATATTCATTTGAAAATGCTAATTGAATATGCTTGGCATTATTCACTTTGAATGTTATTTAGGCAGAACGGTGGATTATCCAAATTGATGTCTCATTTTAATCATATCAAACTTTATTTAAAAAGTGGATTAAAATGGACATCTCAACACACTCAACCTGACCACCACAATGACCACCTCATTGTGGTGCACTCACACGAACTGAGCCCCTGTGATGGAAACAATGGAGGTACAGCGGTTGGAGGTGTTGTTGTAATAGTTTAGACATAGAGAAACAAGGCTGTGTTTACACAGGCAGCCTAATTCTGATCTTTTTCCACTAATTGGTATTTTGACCAATCAGATCAGCTCTTTTGCCAGTAATTTGCCAGAAGTTCAGAATTGGGCTGCCTGTGTAAATGCAGCATGTGATACAATAAAACCAGTTATTCTGACATGTTGGTACAGAAGCACAGGAGGCAGTGAGTGAGTTTTTCAACCCAAGCAGCTGTTGTCCTTACGGGAGCGTCTCTCCGGATATGGCAAGGTTTAACTCCCAACTGGCAGCATGTGCTTGGCCCTGAGCAGCCTAAAGCGCTGCACATAAGAGACAGATGGTGACTGTGTGCTGCTATCTAACAGAAAATGGAAAATGGAGCAACCGAAAATATGCAAAAAGCTAATTTAGTTTGAAAGGAAGTAGTCATATACTGTACATGTACTTTCCCAAATATAGAGCAAAAAATGAAATGACTGTAAGGGCTTTTTAAATGAGTGAATGTCCCTTTGTTTGGACCCAGGTGCTTTGCTCGATGTGTTCAGTCCTTCTGCTGGCTGACACTGCCTGTGGGGGCAACGGGACACACACATACATACATAAACTCAGCAAAAAAAGAAACATCCTCTCACTGTCAACTGCGTTTATTTTCAACAAACTTAACATGTGTAAATATTTGTATGAACATAACAAGATTCAACAACTGAGACATAAACTGACTGAACAAGTTCCACAGACATGTGACTAACAGAAATTGAATAATGTGTCCCTGAACAAAGGGGGGGTCAAAATCAAAAGTAACAGTCATTATCTGGTGTGTCCACCAGCTGCATTAAGACTGCACCAGATTTGCCAGTTCTTGCTGTGAGATGTTACCCCACTCTTCCACCAAGGCACCTGCAAGTTCCCAGACATTTCTGGGGGGAATGGCCCTAGCCCTCACCCTCCGATCCAACAGGTCCCAGACGTGCTCAATGGGATTGAGATTTGGGCTCTTCACTGGCCATGGCAGAACACTGACATTCCTGTCTTGCAGGAAATCATGCACAGAACGAGCAGTATGGCTGGTGGCATTGTCATGCTGGAGGGTCATGTCAGGATGAGCCTGCAGGAAGGGTACCACATAAGGGAGGAGGATGTCTTCCCTGTAACGCACAGCGTTGAGATTGCCTGCAATGACAACAAGCTCAGTCCGATGATGCTGTGACACACCGCCCCAGACCATGACGGACCCTCCACCTCCAAATCGATCCCGCTCCAGAGTACAGGCCTCGGTGTAACGCTCATTCCTTCGACGATAAACGCGAATCCGACCATCACCCCTGGTGAGACAAAACCGCGACTCGTCAGTGAAGAGCACTTTTTGCCAGTCCTGTCTGGTCCAGCGACTGTGGGTTTGTGCCCATAGGCAACGTTGTTGCCCGTGATGTCTGGTGAGGACCTGCCTTACAACAGGCCTATTGCGGACAGTCTGAGCACTGATGGAGGGATTGTGCGTTCCTGGTGTAACTCGGGCAGTTGTTGTTGCCATCCTGTACCTGTCCTGCAGGTGTGATGTTCGGATGTATCGATCCTGTGCAGGTGTTGTTACACGTGGTCTGCCACTGCGAGGACGATCAGCTGTCCGTCCTGTCTCCCTGTAGCGCTGTCTTAGGTGTCTCACAGTACGGACATTGCAATTTATTGCCCTGGCCACATCTGCAGTCCTCATGCCTCCTTGAATTATGCCTAAGGCATGTTCACGCAGATGAGCAGGGACCCTGGGCATCTTTCTTTTGGTGTTTTTCAGAGTCAGTAGAAAGGCCTCTTTAGTGTCCTAAGTTTTCATAACTGTGACCTTAATTGCCATCTGTAAGCTGTTAGTGTCTTAACGACCGTTCCACAGGTGCATGTTCATTAATTGTTTGTGGTTCATTGAACAAGCATGGGAAACAGTGTTTAAACCCTTTATAATGAAGATCTGTGAAGTTATTTTGATTTTTACAAAATTATCTTTGAAAGACAGGATCCTGAAAAAGGGACTTTTTTTGCTGAGTTTACATACCACACAGAAAGAGAGAGAATGGTCTGCAAAGTCATCCGCTTTCAGCGTGCACACAGAAACCAGAAAGAGTCCGATCACGTCAGCAACATTGACTCAGTTTTACCCTCCCACACCAAAGTGGATGTACTGTGGTTGGGCAATACGCGGTTCAATTGGGAGGTGCATGATTTCAGCCTCTTAGCTTTTTAGCCAGTGACACCATTATATGCTTTGCAGGCAATTTCGACTCTAAATATTCATGACCCTATTTATATGCCATAAATAATTTAATATGACTTTAAAAGTTCACGGCCATGCTTATCTATGTGCACAACAAAACAGTGCTTAGCCAAGCCCTGACTCCATAGTACATTACCCACTTCCCAGAAAATAAAAGCTTAAGCGCTAGCTAGCTTTTACGCTAATTAAATAATGTCATGGGGGGGACTGTAAAGATAATTCATTTGACTGCAGAAGTATGTGAGGTCCCTAAGTGCTTCTCATGTACTTGGGCTATTCTTTCTTTGTCTCCCAACTTCCCTACTCATTTTGAATTCCTGATGCCTGTTTGAACATTTTTATTGCTCTGTATTTAGTGTGTGTGTATTGGGGAGAGGGAGGGTGTGTGTGTATTGGGGAGAGGGAGGGTGTGTGTGTGTTGGGGAGAGGGAGGGTGTGTGTGTATTGGGGAGCGGGAGGGTGTGTGTGAGCGAGGCGCATCCTCGGCAGCTCTTGCAAACTCTGTTCAAAGTGTGTGGTAGGAGCAGGGTGAGGTAGGCTCAGTGAAGGTGACTCTTTGAAGGTGACACTTGTGTACGCACTCACACATACACACTTGCGTGCTAAAATGCACTGGCATGCTAAAACACACTGGCACACATACACACTCGGCGAGCTCCCATACATTCATACACACACACACAGATACAGTTGGCGAGCTCACACACACTTAGAGAAAACACACACATACTTGGCAAACACACAGACACACAAACCGGGCTCTCTCATGCTCATCCAGCCAACAGAAAGTGGTCCCGAGCGCAGCACTCCCACGACGTCAGCGGCCCTGTTGCCGGGGTAAATTAGGAAGAGGCGGAAAAGTGAATTAAGTCTGCCCCGACAATGTCACAGCCTCCACTCAGGTTTGACAGCAGCACTTCTACCAGCTGTGTGAAATTGGCCTGAAAGCCTCAATGGGAAGGCAGTGTCCAATGCTGAAAGACGTGTCCTATGCTGTTTACTCACTTTAGTGTCAGCTCCTAAATAGGCTCAGACGACTGCAACTGTGAGACTGAAATGGCCCTGCTGAAATGGCCTCTGAGAGCTTAAATGTTAAACTGGTGATGACCTCTGATTTATTCTGTGTTGGCTATTTTGAGGTGTTTGTCAACAGATTAGTGTGTGTGTATGTCTGTAATTAGGGTTGGTGTATGTGTGTGTGTGCGTGTGTGTGTGGCAGACAGATTTCTGCTTGTTTTAAGAGGTGCCTCAACCACACCCAGGATGTGGCTAGTCTAAAGTGGTCAGATTGAGCTCTGTGAGTGCATTTTTGTGTGACAGTTTTTGTGACTCAACTGGTCACGCACTGCTCTGTTTACAGTAGTTTCTAGTAGCGTTTGAACAGGGGAGGTCATTTACTAAATTGGTGATAGAACACCAGACAGTAATGGGGTCAGGTCCGTTGCACTAATCAACCCAATTATGTTTCTGTTGTTATAATCTTGTAGCATTCTGTCGCACAGTGTTCTCTATAGCCAGACCACCTACAATACTACAATCATAGAATTACATATAGAAAGAAGCATATAACCCTGAATTATAGGATCTCTATGACTACAAATCTCTACTGTCAAATCTCAGAACATTCATTAAGAACCTTTTTTTTTTAAACCCTCAGCCACAACACATAACGATCCCACACCAAGGTTTGGCAAAGTCTGGAACCAGGGCTATTCTTGGACATTCTAGAGGATCTCTATGGACTTCTGCCAGTCCCCAAAAGGTTTTCACTGAGCAAATTACAATTTATTATACCCTAACCATACACTTAATTTAGCAGCTCTGTGGCTAAACCTGGCACTATATTGCCATTGGGGCCCTTCCGAAATAAATGAAATAATTTATTCAATTATTTGGTGTCAAATTGCCAATTGCCAATTGGCAGCCCATCCTTTATGGGATTAATTTACACATAAACAAACATTACATGATACAACATTACAATGATTCACAGTTATAATTCTTCCGGTGTTTGTCGCAGTGCCCCGTGCCCCATGCCAGGAACTTTTCTGTCCTGGATTCCTTAAAGGGGAAATCTGGGATTGGAAATATAACAAAACCGCCACCCTGTCATTTGTTTTGGTAAACAGCTGAGGGGTGGGGCTGGAGAAATGTGACCACTCTCACAGTTGAACTCAGCTCATGAGGCATTTATAAGTTACATTCTTCAAGAATCAATGGCTATATCATGAATTTTAAAGTAAAAAAATGGATGTACCAAATCCCAGATTGCCCCTTTAAAGACTGATGGAGGAACTGCCAGTTTAACTGACCATCAGCGGGCATGAGGCAATGGATCACATCCACATCAATGGATCACAAGGCAAACATACTGTATAAGGAAGCCATTACTCAGGGGCCTACAGCAGAGCACAAAAGCAGGCACTAACTGTACTGTACACCCAGGGGTGTCATGCACCCCAAAATCTGAGGGCGCACAAAGTACGTGAGGATGGCTGGGGAGTGGTCTGGAGGGGGCTAGGCCCCCGTAGGAAAGTTTTGCATTTTTCAAACACCGGAAACAGCTTTTTCCTGCAATCTAGAGCCATAATCATTATATTTAATTATATGTAAATGTTAATTTTTCTGTATATCTATGCATACCTCTTGAGCTGTCTATATCTTCCTGACTGGTGCTTATTTTGTTTAAGAAACTAAATATGCTACTCTGCTAAAATCTGGGTAAAATATTGCAAGGAATGTGAGACTTATTCAGTACATTTAGTTATTGCTTGCTTTTCTAAAGTCTACCAACCTTGCCAGCAGGCATGCCAGCTAAGATAGTTAGACAAGCTAGCTACTCAAACTTGATTGATAGCCTGAAATGGCTTCTTGGTAGCTATTTATAAGTTCGGGAACCTACTGTATCTGGGCTAGCTAAAGCTAACTTCATAAAATTGCTAGGTGGCTATTAGTATTACAGAGAAACAACAACAAAAAATGAAACAAAAAAAATGTGATTATAATTATTTTTAACAGGACAAATCTGAGGGGGCACGTGCCCCTGTGCCCCCTATGGGCTTGACGCCTCTGTGTACACCTCATGCCGCTAGCGCTGCCTACTAGCTCAGATGCTGTGTTGTGTCCTCTGTCACATGCAACGCTGCCAGCTGACCTTGCTCTTCATTCATCTATCTGGGTCATGTTACAAACAATGAGAATTAGATCTGTATTGGTTTTCGCTTCGTGCACAAACAAAGCCTGAGTATTGATGATCGTGTGTGCGCTCGTGCACTCAATAGCTTCAACCTTTTCATATGTCTATACTGGGGCCATACATCTATCTATACAATTGCCACACTGTTAGCTGAAATCCATACCGGGACATGTGAGAGAGTTACAGTATGATGTTCTATTGAATAAGTTATTGCCATAGATTTCTGTTGTGTAGCATTTTGAACTAGAGATAAAAAAGCATTTCTGACTGAGACAAAAACAACTCTCTCCCTGTGTTCTGCTGCGACCCATTGCTCCAGTTGGTCCTTGGCCTCCTGTGACCTGTTGCTCCAGTTGGTCCTTGGCCTCCAACCTCCTTCACACACCATGTCATTCTGGAGCACCAGATGTCCCAGGATGGGTAGTGTCCCACGACTATTGTCCTCCATCCTTCCTCCTCCTCAGGCCACCTTTTCTACCTTACCCTCTCTCTAAGTACATGGCAGGTTACAGCGTCTGTATGGCTCTTGTGGTAACCTGCCAGGCTGTAGCATGGTCTAAGGCAGTGGTATTCAAACTTTTTCAGTGGGGACCCCATTTCATTTTTTCTGCCAGAATTTCTGGGCACCCCATTTTTTCCCCCAATAATTTATCGCGACCCCACCCCAAATCTAATGACACAACCTTAAAATCGGTACATATAGATTTTTATATCAACAAATAACCTTTTAATTCCAATAAATAGATTTACTTAATAAAATTGTATTTTTTTCCTAATATTGAGTTGACCCCCTTTTGCCCTCAACATCCTCAATTCGTCGGGGCATGGACTCTACAAGGTGTTGAAAGCATTCCACAGGGATGCAGACCCATGTTGACTTCAATGCTTCCCACAATTGTCAAGTTGGCTGGATCTCCTTTGGGTGGTGGGCCATTCTTGATACACACGGGAAACTGTTGAGTGTGAAAAACCCAGCAGCGTTGCAGTTCTTGACACACTCAAACCGGTGCGCCTGGCACCTACTACCATACCCCGTTAAATCTTTTGTCTTGCACATTCACCCTCTGAATGGCACACATACACAATCCATGTCTCAATTGTCTCAAGGCTTAAAAATCCTTCTTTAACCTGTCTCCTCCCCTTCATCTACACCGATTGAAGTGGATTTAATAAGTGACATCAATAAGGGATGTTAGCTTTCACCTGGATTCACCTAGTCAGTCTGTAATGGAAAGAGCAGGTATTCGTAATGTTTTGTACACTCAGTATATATTGTCCCATACAATAATCTATAGTTTTTTTTTTTTACTCCACTGCAGTTTCTTGTCGCAACCCCGACTTTGAATACCACTGGTCTAAGGTGTGCCAAATCCTCTTGATGCAGAGGGGCCACAGCTGACGCAAAATAGAGAGCGTCTGTCACCTAGGGTGTCACGCAGAAGGAAAAATAGGATGTCTGTCAATAGTCCAAAAATTCTAAAAAATAAATAACGGAAAAGTGGTGCGTGCATATGTATTCACCCCCTTTGCTATGAAGCCCCTAAATCAGATATGATGCAACCAATTACCTTCAGAAGTCACATAGTTAGTTAAATAAAGTCCACCTATGTGCAATCTAAGTGTCACATGATCTGTCACATGATCTCAGTATATATACACCTGTTCTGAAAGGCCCCAGAGTCTGCAACACCACTAAGCAAGGGGCACCACCAAGCAAGCGACACCATGAAGACCAAGGAGCTCTCCAAACAGGTCAGGGACAACGTTGTGGAGAAGTACAGATCAGGGTTGGGTTATAAAAAAAATATCTGAAACTTTGAACATCCCACGGAGCACCATTAAATCCATAATTAAAAAATTGAAAGAATATGGCACCACAACAAACCTGCCAAGAGAGGGCCGCCCACCAAAACTCATGGACCAGGCAAGGAGGGCATTAATCAGAGAGGCAACAAAGAGACCAAAGATAACCCTGAAGGAGCTGCAAAGCTCCACAGCGGAGATTGGAGTATCTGTCCATAGGACCACTTGAAGCCGTACACTCCACAGAGCTGGGCTTTACGGAACAGTGGCCAAAAAAAAGCCATTACTTAAAGATAAAAAATAAGCAAACACGTTTGGTGTTCGCCAAAAGGCATGTGGGAGACACCCCAAACATATGGAAGAAGGTACTCTGGTCAGATGAGACTAAAATTGAGCTTTTTGGCCATCAAGGAAAACGCTATGTCTGGCGCAAACCCAACACCTCTCATCACCCCGAGAACACCATCCCCACAGTAAAGCATGGTGGTGGCAGCATCCTGCAGTGGGGATGTTTTTCACCGGCAACTGGTCAGAATTGAAGGAATGATGGATGGTGCTAAATACAGGGAAATTATTGAGGGAAACCTGTTTCAGTCTTCGAGAGATTTGAGACTGGGACGGAGGTTCACCTTCCAGCAGGACAATGACCCTAAGCATACTGCTAAAGCAACACTCGAGTGATTTTCAATTTACGATCTGTAGAAACAATGAAAATAGAAAGGTTCAGAACTTTTATAAAACATCACAGTACAGTTGAAAAATATATGGCAAATAGAAATCCAATATGGATTGTGTTAATCTTTAGTTTTGAGGCGGAAGGTAGCTTAGTGGTTAAGAGCGTTGTGCCAGTAACCGAAAGGTTGCTGATTCTAATCCCCGAGCCGACTAGGTGAAAAATCTGTCTGTGCCCTTGAGCAAGGCACTTAACCCTAATTGCTCCTGTATGTCGCTCTGGATAAGAGCGTCTGCTAAATGACTAAAATGTAAGAGATAGATGGGAGGTGTTGAATGGAGCTGAAGGATGGGACTAATAACAGCAACTAATAACATCAAGAGAACTAATGTAAAGCATACTATGTCCATAATAAGTATTTACACTGCTCAAAAAATTTAAGGGAACACTAAAATAACACATCCTAGATCTGAAAGTATGAAATAATCATATTAAATACTTTTTTCTTTACATAGTTGAATGTGCTGACAACAAAATCACACAAAAATTATTTACATTTACATTTACGTCATTTAGCAGACGCTCTTATCCAGAGCGACTTACAGTTAGTGAATACATATTTTTTTTATACTGGCCCCCTGTGGGAATTGAACCCACAACCCTGGCGTTGCAAACCCCATGCTCTATCAACTGAGCTACATCCCTGCCGGCCATTCCCTCCCCTACCCTGGACGACGCTGGGCCAATTGTGCACCGCCCATGAGTCTCCCGGTCGCGGCCGGCTGCGACAGAGCCTGGATTCGAACCAGGATCTCTAGTGGCACAGTTAGCACTGCAATGCAGTGCCTTAGACCACTGCGCCACTCAGGAATTTGATTTCCAATTATCAATGGAAATCAAATTTATCAACCCATGGAGGTCTGGATTTGGAGTCACCCTCACAATTAAAGTGGAAAACCACACTACAGGCTGATCCAACTTTGATGTAATGTCCTTAAAACAAGTCAAAATGAGGCTCAGTAGTGTGTGTGGCCTCCACGTGCCTGTATGACCTCCCTACAACGCCTGGGCATGCTCCTGATGAGGTGGCGGATGGTCTCCTGAGGGATCTCCTCCCAGACCTGGACTAAAGCATCCGCCAACTCCTGGACAGTCTGTGGTGCAACGTGGAGTTGGTGGATGGCGCGAGACATGATGTCCCAGATGTGCTCAATTGGATTCAGGTCTGGGGAACGGGCGGGCCAGTCCATAGCATCAATGCCTTCCTCTTGCAGGAACTGCTGACACACTCCAGCCACATGAGGTCTAGCATTGTCTTGCATTAGGAGGAACCCAGGGCCAACCGCACCAGCATATGGTCTCACAAGGGGTCTGAGGATCTCATCTCGGTACCTAATGGCAGTCAGGCTACCTCTGGCGAGCACATGGAGGGCTGTGCGGCCCCCCAAAGAAATGCCACCCCACACCATGACTGACCCACCGCCAAACCGGTCATGCTGGAGGATGTTGCAGGCAGCAAAACGTTCTCCACGGCGTCTCCAGACTCTGTCACGTCTGTCACATGTGCTCAGTGTGCACCTGCTTTCATCTGTGAAGAGCACAGGGCGCCAGTGGCAAATTTGCCAATCATGGTGTTCTCTGGCAAATGCCAAACGTCCTGCACGGTGTTGGGCTGTAAGCACAACCCCCACCTGTGGACGTCGGGCCCTCATACCACCCTCATGGAGTCTGTTTCTGACCGTTTGAGCAGACACATGCACATTTGTGGCCTGCTGGAGGTCATTTTGCAGGGATCTGGCAGTGCTCCTCCTGCTCCTCCTTGCACAAAGGTGGAGGTAGCAGTCCTGCTGCTGGGTTGTTGCCCTCCTACGGCCTCCTGCACGTCTCCTGATGTACTGGCCTGTCTCCTGGTAGCGCCTCCATGCTCTGGACACTACGCTGACAGACACAGCAAACCTTCTTGCCACAGCTCGCATTGATGTGCCATCCTGGATGAGCTGCACTACCTGAGCCACTTGTGTGGGTTGTAGACTCCGTCTCATGCTACCACTAGAGTGAAAGCACCGCCAGCATTCAAAAGTGACCAAAACATCAGCCAGGAAGCATAGGAACTGAGAAGTGGTCTGTGGTCACCACCTGCAAAATCAGTCCTTTATTGGGGGTGTCTTGCTAATTGCCTATAATTTCCAGCTGTTGTCTATTTATTTGCACAACAGCATGTGAAATGTATTGTCAATCAGTGTTGCTTCCTAAGTGGACAGTTTGATTTCACAGAAGTGTGATTGACTTGGAGTTACATTGTGTTGTTTAAGTGTTCCCTTGATTTTTTTGAGCAGTGTAGGTTATAGGTTGAGAGCTTTTGTGAAAGTGCACAGTTAGAAAAATATGGCATATAGAAGCAAACCAGGTGGACATAATGAAAATGATCGGAGGAAGTTCAGGAGTAAAAACAAAAAATATATAATTATTGTAGAATTTCACTGTGTCCATAAAATGTATATTGTATGTATGGGCTGGAAGTAAAGGCCTAAGCGTTGTTGTTCACTAGTTTATTCCAATTGGGTAAGGGGTGGTGGGGTTGGAAAGTAATGAAGGGAAATATAATTTAAAAAAGGATATGTGTGTGTATGGATGTATGTGTGTATATATATGTGTGTTTGTGTATGTGTGTATGTATATATATATATATTTGCGAGGAAAAAAAACATATGGGGGATTGGAAGTGATGCAGACAATTACATTGATGGAAGTTACAATCTATCTGAAATATTAAAGCTCATCTACCCCCTAAAATAAAGACAATAAAATTAAAAAATTAAAAAATTAAACACTCGAGTGGTTTAAGGGGAAACAATTAAATGTCTTGGAATGGCAGTCAAAGCCCAGACCTCAATCCAACTGAGAATCTGTGGTATGACTTAAAGATTGCTGTACACCAGCGGAACCCATCCAACTTGAAGGAGCTGGAGCAGTTTTGCCTTGAAGAATGGGGAAAAATCCCAGTGGCTAGATGTGCCAAGCTTATAGAGACATACCCCAAGAGACTTGCAGCTGTAATTGCTGCAAAAGGTGGCTCTACAAAGTATTGACTTTGTGGGGTGAATAGTTATGCACGCTCAAGTTTTCTGTTTTTTGGTTTCTTGTTTGTTTCACCCCAAAATATATTTTGCATCTTCAAAGTGGTAGGCATGTGTAAATCAAATGATACAAACCCCCCCAAAAAACCATTTGAATTCCAGGTTGTAAGGCAACAAAATAGGAAAAATTCCAAGGGGGGTGAATACTTTCGCAAGCCACTGTACGTCTGTAGGTTTGTGTGTGTGCATGTGGGTTAAGGAGGATATGCATGTGTATTAAGAGTGTCTCCAGGTCTTCTAGCTAAGGTGTGAAGTCTGTCACGTGAGACTATGGTGTTGCCCTTCAATACTGCTAAGCCATTTGCTCCTCCATAACAGAATAGGGATAGGTTTACATCACACGTAAATACCTTGAGACAGTAAGATGGCTTGAAGGAGCTTTCAGCTTTTTAGAAACAGCAGCTGTAGTCGTGTAAATCTTTGATTGAGCTTACTAATTAAGTCCAAGGTGCTTTGGCTTTTGACTCATTCCTGGTGAGTGTGTGTGTGTGTGTGTGTGTGTGTTACGACAGGGCTTTGAGTTTGTCCTGATGCGTCCTGGCTAGGAAAAACTCTGGGCCTAGTTATGAGACTGTGTGAGTGTGTGTACCAGTATTCTGTATTATGAGTAATTGTGTTTGTGACTCTGTGTGTGTTTGTGAGTGTGTCTCTTGAGAAGTAACCTAATCTCAGAGCAGGATGCCCTGTGGGCTTTAGGAAGAGGGTGCCGGGTTTATATACATCATTGGTGCCTCCCTAGTGGCATCTGACTTCCTGCCTGGCCCTGAGCATAGAATCACACTAATCATACTGTTCACTGACAATTAGTGAGATTTGGGTCATATTCTACAAAAATATGGTAAACAGTAAACACAGTCAATCTAGGGCAGTGTTCAAAGGAAGTTTAGTCATGCCTTCAAATCTTGCGGGTGAAAGATAAAAAAGTTTGTTCTGATGCATGCTGTCCTCTTATAGCGCTGACAGTTGCCAAACGTCCTCTCTCTAAAAAAAACGCACGTGCAGTGTATGCTATTGAAACTACCCCAGCTAGGGGTAGTTCAAGGAATTGCATATAATTGGACCACACAACAGCTCATCTGAGCCATTGCGGCCATTGTTCAGAAATGATGTTGTTGCTGTTACTAATGGCTTTATCATAGCTCATTCGCATATAGTAAAATGCTGAACGTAGATTAAGGGAAAAAACGGTAGGATGAAATCAAGAAACGACGTAATCTGAAAACCGTATGAAACTTCAGTTAATCATCCATTTTAAGTATGTACATATTTTCCGATTCAGTTTGGGGCCTGTGCTCAAAAAGCATCTCAAGAGTAGGAGGACTGATTTACGATCCGGTCACCCCTGTCCATATAATCGTATTACTCATTTTTCTGTTATGTTGATTGTATGCCAGTGACTGATAATGGTCATAATTTCTCTCAACAGATGTGAATGACTGTTCCGGCCAGCCGTGCAAGAACGGTGGCTCCTGCAGGGACCTAAATGGAGACTTCAACTGCCGCTGTCCGTCCCCCTACGTGGGCAAGCACTGCCAACTGCGTGAGTACCGTTCACTCACACACACACACACACACACACACACACACACACACACACACACACACACACACACACAGGCTCTCTATTAGCCTTAGTCCGCCATGATATTGTTAAGAGCAATAAAATACATTAGGCTGAAAGTGATTAAGAAAAACATAATGTTAAAGGTCCAGTGCAGTCAAAAACGTGATTTTCCTGTGTTTTATATATATTTGCACTATGAGGTTAAGATAATATTGTGAAACTTATGATAATGCCCTTTTAGTGCAAGAGGTGTTTGAAATTTTAGCCTGTTTTGGTGGGAGGGAGTTTTGGCCTGCCTGGCAGTAAATTAGTTAATAGACCAATAAGAAATATAGTTCAAACCTCTCTGCCATTAACAGCTAGTCTTCAGTTTTCGGCTTCCCACTCAGATCACTCCCAGACAGTCCTAGCTAGGGATGCAAAGGGACGGTATATTACTGGAAACTTCTAAGTTTACAAGTAAACTACCAGAATTTTTGTAATTTTCAAGGATTTTATGTAATCTATCACAAGCCATCTAGTGGCCCATTTGGGTACTTCAGATTATCACAGGTGTCTGTAATAATCTCTGTCCCTCAGTGTGTGTCCTTATCACATGTCAAATATATGAAATAATTAATTAAGAATATTTTACAAATAAAAACTAGAATGACAAAGCTGTAAAACATTATCCTAAATATAAACCATCAATTTAGTGAATAACATTGTTTATTATGAGGGTTTCAGCATGACATTTCCTTTATAGATTTTTTTAAAAACGTTTATCTATTTTACTATGTCAATATATATTTGATAATGTTTTGGCGTCAAACTGTTGGCAGTTGTGAAAAAAGTCAATAGTTGGAAGAGTCGCAGAGTTAACTGAAAATAATGCCATTGTTGATTAGATGCTTTTTTCATTAATAAGGCTGTTTTCTCTTGAACCATCTGGTCTATCTACTAGAAACAATAGAAAAAATAGGAAAAATATGCACATCCAAATTATCAGGTGCAAGACAGAAGAACGTATCAAAGAAAAAAGAAATGTTCGCAGCTCTGGTATGGTCCCATGGTGATTTAATCAGACACACAATAAAGACAATGTTTACTCGGATCAAAACGTTGCCTTTATTGTGCGTCTGATTAAATCACCATGGGAGCATACCAGAGTTGCGAACATTCCTTTTTTCCTATCTACTAGAAACTCATGGACAATATGGACACATATATAATAAATGAACACTATATATGAATCCATATTTGAAAAGTTATTAAAGTATAAATTAGCAAAGTTGCGATAGATTTCCATAGATTTTTTCTTAATTACAAATTTACTGAAGATTCCGGTAACTCTCATAAATTACCGGTAGCTTTGCAACCCTAGTCCTAGCAAAATTATTGCTTGAGAAATTGCTCTTTGCTAAGAAGCTATTTTGGTTTCTTTTTGACTATTTTATTAGAAAACAATCACAGTAAGGTACTTACTGTAATTGTTACCCAGAAATGATTTGATATTGAGATAAAAATGACTGCATTGGACCTTTAATGTAATTTGGGGACCGTCCAAAGCTGGCCCTGGTTGTTATTATGATAAATTGATGCTCTTAAGTAAAGGGGTTTGGATGCTTTAGATAGACAGTCAATACTTTTGTCGGCAAGCTTGAATCATGTAATGGCAGTGTGAGCCACTGTAGTTCAGTCAGTGGACTATGCATGGTTAGGGAGCAGTCTGCCAGATTTGTGGGGCATGTATGTGTACATATATGTGAAATAATAAACCAGACTAACTTCACCACACATTTTACCTGCTAGTTTCTCCTTCATTGCTTCACTCCCTCAACCTCCAGTCTCTGTGTATCTCTGTGTCTGTCTCTCTCTCTGCCTTGTTTGTCTGTTTTCTTTTTTCTGACCTATGTCTGTCGATCAGGCTGTATCTCTCTGTTGGGCATGGAGGGCGGAGGCATTGCAGAGTCTCAGATCTCAGCCTCGTCGGTGCACTACGGCATCCTGGGCCTGCAGCGCTGGGGGCCCGAGCTGGCCCGGCTCCACAACAAAGGCCTGGTAAATGCCTGGACCTCTGCCTCCCACGATAGGAACCCATGGATAGAGGTCAGTACAGTACAACAGGTTGGCTCCAACACCACTGTCTGGCTCGTGTTCATTAGGCACCAAATGGAAGAAAACTGACTGAAACCTTGAGAGACAACATTTTTTTTGCATAGCAAAACAAATCTGGTGTTCCTTATGAACACAACCCTAATCTAGTCTAGAAAGGATATCTCCATAGTAAAGTGGCTTCCTCTCCCTTGTCTGCACTGATCTGAAAACATAATCATGGGGATAGGTGAAAGCAATATATTGTGGCTGCCTACAAGGTAATAACATTCACCTGTCTGGTTATTTCATATCAGTGCAGATGAAAGACGGGCAACAAGGAGATGCTTTAATTCTGACACGATTTAAAATGTGTTTAATTCTCGGAGACTCTGCTCATTGCATGGATGCATGTTTTTGGCGTGGACCTTGTATCCACATTTTTTGTCATTCCCCTCCATGTGCAGTGAAAGGTCCATGACTACAGGACCAATCAAAACGCTTTAAAAAAAACATTCTCTATTATATTGCAATAAATCTAACAATATGTGTTGTCCTTTGTGCAGATAAACATGCAGAGGAAGATGCGTTTTACGGGCATCGTGACACAGGGCGCCAGCCGCATGGGGTCAGCAGAGTTCATCAAGGCCTTCAAAGTGGCATCGAGTCTGGATGGGAGGACCTACACCGTGTACCGCCTGGACGGACAGAAGAAGGACAATGTGAGTTAACACGCACTCATGCACAGACGCGCGCACACACACCCTCTCAGATGTACACACAGACATACTATCACAATGGCTGTTGTAGAATTTGTACCCTCTTCACTGGGTAGTGAGCTTTTTTTGTGTTCTATTTAGGGAATAGGGTGCCATTTCCCTGTAAATGAATGAACGGCATAGATTGGTTGGGGGTGGTGAACTATACTGTTTACTATTTGATTCACTGTTTTGTAAAGCTCAGGTGAAATTCAAGTAATGCATTTTTTACTTCACTCACTCAAGTCAGTCTTTCATTACATTTTGCATTTTAGTCATTTAGCAGACGCTCTTATCCAGAGCGACTTACAGTTAGTCAGTGCATACATTATTATAATTTTTTCATACTGGTCCCCCGTGGGAAACGAGCCCACAACCCTGGCGTTGCAAACGCCATGCTCTACCAACTGAGCTACATTATTTTCTTAATTTATTATATTTCTCCAGGTGTTTGTGGGGAACGTGGACAACGACAGCACCAAGACCAACCTGTTTGACCCTCCCGTCATCGGCCAGTACTTCCGCATCATCCCCGTGGTCTGCCGCAAGGCCTGCACCCTGCGCATGGAGCTGGTGGGCTGTGAGCTCAATGGTAAACACACACACAAACACACGTCTACTTACTCACACGCTCACACACACACACACACTGATAACAACGTCAACAAGCTGAATGGGGTTTGCTTTTCAGTGTGTGTCAGATGGTTACGTCACACAGAATGTTTTTAGTTTCACTAGAAGGTTTTTAGTTTTACCAGGTCTTTAGTTTTACCAGAAGGTTTTTGGTTTAGGTCTGGCTGAAACAGTGTTTCAGTAGTGTTAAAAAAAACAACGTTTGTTTTGTGGGAAATTATACTGTGGGAAATGAGTCTGATACAGTCTGACTCAGTACCTGTCCAGATGCTCATGCATACTCTCCACCTTGCATCAGTTATGTCTTGTTGGGGGAGGAAGAAAAACAATAGAAAAATGATGGACATATGGACATTTTTGCAGCGTAAATATTGGCAGAGACCTGTCGTGGAAAGGATTCACATAGGTTGGGATTGTAACAGGGAATAATATGCAAGTCATGTTCATCATCACAGCCTTGTTTCCCATGCCAGTAGAACTAGATGGATATTTTGGAGTGCCTTTATGTTCTCTCTGGTGTAACAACTTTCTGTTAAAAGTTTCTGTACTTTCTATTTGTTTTATAATGATGCCATGAGTTCTCGCCAACACACTGGCTTTGTTTAATTTAATTAAGTGAAACTGATCTTGTCTGTGTGTGTGTGTGTGTGTGTGTGTGTGTGTGTGTGTGTGTGTGTTTTAAAAGTGGTCCAAAATGTCCATCTGTGACTGACTGTCAGAGCATGCTATGCCAGTTTGTGCTTGGTTATGGTATTTGCATGGCACCGCACACACATGCATGTTACACAAAGCATCCTGCAATACAAACCGCATGGTACACAAGTGACACGCTTGGGCATCTGACACGCATGCTGGTACTACTGTAGGCTTGCATGTTCTACACACAGTACGACTCAATGATGCTCAGCCCGACTACAAGCATGCTGCCGCATCCATCGCTCTTGCTCTCTCTCCCCCATTATCATTAGAGCCATAGATTAACATACTTCGGCCAACTCAGTTTGAGTTGAGATGTATCATTTGAATGGCGGGCATTTTGGCACCAAAAACCCCAAGACAATTGCATTCTCATTCTGCATGCGATTGCACTCTGTTTGCATACTTGGAATGCACATTTGTATGTCATCACCACAGAGCATTGTGTGCCAACATGGAAGACAGGTTGGCTGAACTCAATTCCCTATGGCTGTATAGCTGAACCAGGGTTTCCATTGACTGGCATCATTTTAATTTACCGGACCCATATGTATTGGGTGTATAACCTGATTAGAGCGTCTACCCACAGTGTTCAGAATGACAGAAATCACATTTCGATTATGGTAATGCTTCTTAACAGAATATGCAGGTCGAGGATGCAACAACATGCGTCCTAACCGAATTCCGATGCACACTTTGAAGACGTTAGAATAACTGTCCACATTTACTTTTCCTCAGTCAACAAGATGAGTAACGAACAGCAAAATCACAAGCCTATGTCAATTTACTATCCCCCATAGTAGAGAAGTTTACTTATTTTATTGGTCAGCTTGTCAAGAAAGAAATAGCCTATTCCAAACAGACTTTGGGACAGTTGTGGGATGATAGATCCTAAATACATACAACTTGCAGGCCTAGGCTACATTCTTTTTTAGATTTTTTAAAGAATGGGTCTGATGCAGCAGATCAGAACGTTTAGCTTAAAATGTTGATAAACTACAGTATATTATTTATTCACTTTATAAGCGCAGCAGCAATGCGCACAAGGCAGTAGGCTACGCGTGAATGTTCGTTCCATAATGCAATTAGCGGGAAAACACCATTTGTGAAAAGTTCATCGCACATGTTTCATGTGACCGAGATGAAAATATCCATTAGAAATGTTGAAAGAGGGGAGATCTAAAGATGCAAAAACTAGCTTGGGTTGCTAATATGACTAGGATTGTGCCTTTGGCTACTGGACAATGAAAAAGTTGATTTGAAATTAATAGCACATGAGAGAAATAGGCTACTGGTTTCAATGGCATATGGAAGGAAGTCTTTATAAAATAATTGCCATCACGGATAGGGTCGGATTTTGGCTAGATACTTTGAAGCAAGGTAAGACATGCCTCATAATATTTAGTAAATATGTTTTCAAAATGCATACAGCTCATTGCAAAGTGGTGTGTGACGCGCTGATGAAGCCTGCCTTCTGTTGCCTATGCATTTGAATGGCAAATGGGTAGCGTGCTTCAATTACCAGTTGAGAAATAAAAATAGTAGCTCTTTTTAATCGTGGCCATCAACTGTTTTTAACACAGGATTGCATTTAGAATTGTTGTGCAATGACTGGGCTTATAAAAGCACATCATGTTTCACTCCAGCAGCAATGAAATAGCTTTTTGAGGAGCTGTAGCAGCATGCTCTTGCGCTGTCTGACAGATTTTCTGCGCAAAGGCTCTGTATATGTATGCTAAGATGCATAATGAATATACACACGCCAATTTTATTCCACTAAATTATGCAAATTAACCTATACACCGATAAGCATGACCGGTCAAATGTATTTACATCGACTGGTATTTTTATCAATGAATAGGATAAAAAGCCTTATTTCGCAATGGGATATTTAGTATTTTCCCGGACAATTGGCCCGCCGCAATTTTATTTATAGTTTTTTTCTACTTTTTTATTGTCCAAAAGCCGGCTATTACCGGCTAACGGAAACCCTGATCTGTACCGCATGGCTACGGGCTGTCACTACTCACTCCACCTCACCACAACTCTGGTCATCAATGGCTGTCATAATCCATGTGCTTTCACTGTGCTGCTAACTGGCTGGCTGGCTTGGGCCTTGCTACCCTGTCTGTCCCTTGTCTATCATACTTCTTTCTCTCTTTCCCTCCCGGTGCTCGTCGTCTCACTTCAGTGTATTCAAACATGGCAGGTTGCTCTGAGCCCATGGGCATGAAGTCGCGCCTGCTCTCCGACCGCCAGATCTCGGCCTCCAGCGTCCACCGCACTTGGGGCATTGAGGCATTCACCTGGCAGTCCCACTACGCCCGGCTGGACAAGCAGGGCAAGACCAACGCCTGGACAGCGGCCACCACCAACCGCTCCGAGTGGCTGCAGGTAACTGCAGGGGGTTCAAAGGGAACTGTGGGAAGTGGTGTGGGTCTATAGCTGAGGGAGATAGGTCAGAGTTGGTGTTGGTGGAAGTTCTGAAAGATTCTCTCTGAAAGTTTACTTTACCAACAAATTACTGACAATTTGTTTTGAACTCGATTTATCTAGGTAAGCCCAAGATGCTCCGATGAGACAATATGCATATTTGTCATGTTAGAACAGTGTGATGGGGAGATGTAGTGGGGGATACAGACAAATAAGGGCACAGATGAGAAAGTGGCAGAGACACAGAGGGCTCAAACCCCTGTCGCCAGGAGGATTTGTAGTCTGGAGTCGGCAGCGTTGCCACTAGACCAGAGTCCGGCTCTGAACCCTGCTTGTTCTGACAATTCCTTATTCTGTAACAGGTGGACCTGGAGTCCCCCAAGAGGATCACCGGCATCATTACCCAGGGGGCCAAGGACTTTGGGGTAGTCCAGTTTGTTTCTGCCTTCAAGGTGGCCTACAGCGACGACGGCCAGTCCTGGAGCATAGTCAAGGACAACGTCACCAGCACAGACAAGGTCAGTGGCTAAATCTGTCCCTCCAAAGTAGTGTGCTCTCTAAGGGTGTTCTTAAAGGGATGATCCACCCAAAATACAACCTAACATGTTTTTTCCACTAACCTTAAGTAGAGTTGATTCCCGTACCTTATGTATTTTGAGTGGAACATCCATTTAAAAGGGAGCCAAGCATGAATGTACCTACCAAATGTGTGCCTGCATACTAATATGGACCAAATTGAATTACTTTGTGGATATTAAATGTAGGGGTTATTGAGTACGGGGTTGAAACGCAAAGTCAACATGTCATAGGTTTAATGATGTTCTTTACATTGTATGATAGATGTTCAGTGTCTCCTGCCCTAACTAGCTTCCATCGGTTCCGTGCTTGTGATTTGGCTCCCCAACTTCCAGATCTTCCCGGGTAACAGCGACAACAACGTCCACAAAAAGAATGTGTTCGAGCCACCCTTCTATGCCCGATTTGTCCGCATCCTACCGTGGGCGTGGCACGAGCGCATCACCCTGCGAATGGAGCTGTTGGGCTGCGATGAGTAGCCCCGTCCTCGCCCAAATCTCCTCCTCTTTCCCCGCCCCTCCTCCTCTTTCTCCTCCTCCTTTCCAAACCCTCCTGAGCCACGCCTGCACTGCCTTGCTCCCACCCGTAGATGGCAGCAAAACACCACGCCACCACCACAACCCTGCCCCGACTGGAGAAGGTACAAAATTGCCCCTAACCACTGATCTAGGATCAGATCTTGCTTCACCCACCTAATAGTTACAGGTAGGATTAGATAGGGGTAATCTGATCCTAGGTCTGTGTCAGCCGGAACTACATGGACTCTGAACCTGTCCTTCCTAGAACAGGGCCCGTATTCAGCATTTTAGAGTAGGAGTGCTGATATAGGATCCGGTCACCCCTCTTATTAATAATTATTATTTAAAGGCAAAACTGATCCTAGATCAGCACTGCTACTGTGAGACGCTTTATGAATATGGTCACAGAAGACTGAACCTGAAACCCATCGCTAGTGATGTACAATACAGTAGTAGCTAACTTGGCTGAGATGTTTTTCACCTGACCATCCAGAGACACTGAAGTGCGTAGTAGTGTTATTATCGAACACCCTCGTGTAGTCTTATCTCCTAGCCATTTCCTTGATTCTGCAGTGCTCTGGAAGAGATGCTTTTTGCGAAAGTTTTTGTTTGTGTTATATTTAGTTGGGCTTCTTAATCAGGTATATTCAAAGCCCAAAATAGTTCAATGCAATTTTAGTTTATTATTTTTTGCCAAAGGGAATCTAAAAGTGCAGTAATACTCCTACAGTGTGTGGTGTTGTTCTATAACTCGATTTACTCTGATTGTGATGTCTGTCCTATCATCATTTTATAAATGAATGCACTGTGGATTGTGAAATCAATGTAATGCATTTATTACTAATTGACTAGTATTATAAAGTGACATAGAAAATAGGGGGTTAGCAAGTTGATGATGCTGCCAGATGTCTTTTTCAGATTAAGGCAGATACATTTTAGCCTGATCCCAGAGATGTTTGTGCTGTCTTGACAAACACGATCATAGGAGTTGGCTAGACGGCACAACAGATCTGGAACCAGGCAGATCTTTTCATATTGTATGCGCTACTAATGTCGTTATAACCCTTATGATACACAGCTCAACTTAATATGATGTAGTTTTTTCCCTTTAAAAGGCACTTTCAGAGTCAAAGCTGTATTATTGGTTGCGGAACCTCAAAGTTTTCTACATTAAAGAAATACAGCACAGATGTTGACAGACATGTACAGGTAACTGCCGAAATAAAGGAAACACTTGAGTAAATGAGGGATACAAATTATATTGAAAGCAGGTGCTTCCACACGGGTGTGGTTCCTGAGTTAATTAAGCAATTAACATCCAATCATGTATAAAAATGCCCAGTTGCCCATTATTTTTGGCTACCATGGCTAGAAGAAGAGATCTCAGTGACTTTGAAAGAGGGTTCTCAAAGGAGCATTGGGGGCTTAAAGGGTGTGTGTCTGTCTCAGTCACCAGATCTCAACCCAATTGAACACTTATGGGAGATTCTGGAGTCGTGCCTGAGACAGCGTTTTCCACCACCAATCAAACACCAAATGATGGAATTTCTCATGGAAGAATGGTATTGCATCCCTCCAATAGAGTTCCAGACACTTGAAGAATCTATGCCAAGGCGCATTGAAGCTGTTCTGTCAGCTCCTGGTGGCCCAACGCCCTATTAAGACACTTTATGTTGGTGTTTCCTTTATTTTGGCAGTTACCTGTAGATTGAGTGTTTGAGAACAAAGATTTGTAATTCTACAAATCTGTCAATTCACTGCATAGGAGAGCAGTTATATGGCTTCCATAGGTTATCAAGGGGCAATTTAGATTTTTGACAGACAATAGCAACCAAAAAAACACATTTCTGCCAGTTTTCTTCTGAGCTGGTTATCCTACCTAATGTAAATACTTTTTGTAAAAATGTGTTCCTAGAAGTTGTAACATGTAAATGTTTTGCAGCAGACCAATTAAATGCCATCCATTTATCACAAGAGGACCAAAATGATGCATAGAATTCGAAGGCTGTGGCCACACTGATAAGATAGAAAAGAAAGATCTAATTAAAAAGGATTTCTATGGTTGCACTGAACGTATGACATGACATGGCAATCTGCATATTGCTCCTAGGTCATAGCTAACATTGTAAAGCTCCCCCATCAATTATGAATTATGGGCTTGTGCAATAAGATAGTTTTGATATGAACAGCTGGAAACATGGGCGATAGATATCCTCTTTAAATGCATGTGAATAACGATGCATTTGCAAGGCTATGGATGGATTGTAGTGTCAAAGACTGCATTATATTTATGATCTTTGTAGACTGTTCCAAAATAGTGATATTATCTGATGTCTGCATGCATTGTATTGACTATAATTTCTTAGTTCCAACATAGAAGTTTTGATTATATTGTTTTCTCTGTACACTTTTCTGATTGTTCGTTCATCAGACTCTAGTTATTCTGGTTATTTCATTTCCACAATGTCCTGGTTTTAAATGATTCATGAAAAAATATACAATTGATATGTTTTTATGCGATATTATTAATATTGATCAGTTCTTGTTTTCGGTGTTTCTTAAGAGAATTCCCTTAACTCTCAAGACATAAATAATAAAGGATTTAAAATCAGACAGCTTGTATATTGTGCAGTAGCTAAACTGGTTTCAATTTCACTGTCTCCATTTCACCTTCATTGGATTAAAGGTGCAATCTGGGATATTTGCAGGCATTTTTGGTCATTCATATGGGCTGATCAAATTCCAGATTGTATCTTTAACCCTACAGTAACATTTAATCCATTAGACTTGAATTCATTTCAGACATTGTCACTTCAAAAGGAGAGGATCTAAAGGGCAGGAATCTTTGGATCAATTTGCCTGTTTAGCATTTTTACGCCCTGAAGGCTAATCTATCCTTCCTATACCATGGTATTATCTAAATCATTACCACCCCCCCCCTGCAATTTCCTCCTCTGTACCATCCTCTTGTATGGATGGACACACGTTAACTCTGTTATGGATACAGATTTATACTGCTATCCCTATGAGGATGGTCTCATGGCAATATCACAGGAATAGTTTCATAGCCACCTCTTATTCCATTGTGCTCAAAATGTAGCATTTTATTTGACTGTCCTGTTTCAAATTCGTTTTTACCTGGTATTTAAGAGGATGTGATTACAATGGATACTTTCTGGTGCTTTAAAGAATTTCAACACAATTGGTAACTACATGGTACTAATATGGTGTAATAGCATTTATTTTAATGAACCCCTAAGAAATTAGTAAATATTAGGTCATTAACATGTACCCGAATAATGTGTGACTAAATACCAGGGTAATAAAACACTGTTGGTTCAAAAAAATAACAAATTAAACTACTACGCTTAATCACCATTCAACTTTTTTTCTCTTCGGGTACAGCTGTGTCTAATGACAGAAGAGTGTCTCCACACAGAAGAGAGCCTCCATACCTTATACATTTCTGTTTACACGTCTCACTAATTGTGCCTATGGCTGTTCCTTTGTCATTCCATTTCTCTGTTTACTGTTCGACTACAGTGGAATCACATGGATGGAGCCACCAGATAAAGAAGTACTGTGGGTGTGGTGTTTGTGCTTGTCTAAAAGTGTGCCAGTCAACATTGCCTGCACTATTTGGTGTAAAGGTTGTCAGGTTGGTGTCATTGTACTCATAGGCTGTCTCAATTGCCTTAAAAATCCATCCTCACCTCCTCTTCTTCATTGCTCTGATCTTAAAGAACTGACTAGGTGAAAGCTAGCCTAATTATAAGCTTGTACTGTATGGTTTTCCCCCTGTCAAGTCTCCAATCATTGCAGATGAAGGGGAGAAGAGGACAGATTTTTTTAAACAATTAAGACAGCCCTACAGAGCACCCCAGAGGTGTATCCCACGAAGCAAGCTAGATCTACTCAGGGTTTTCTAAAGCTAACCAGCTTCAGTTAGCTTCACATCCCAGCTCAGGCTTCATCAGCACTACGACGGTGGATATTGCTTGTCTGTCTGCCGCAAACTCTAGCAGGCTTGGAACTGCGCATGCATGTCGCAAATGGCTAGTCAAACGCCAAACTCTTAATTGAGACAACGCTGAATCCATGGGCGAGTCAGTGCTATCTTTTAATTTGTGCTGAAAATAAACGTTTTCTTGAAAATTCAGCAGGCTGTGGTGTGAAATAGGCTTTTAGAAGTGCTGTCTTTATTTTATTACTTATTGTTAATGCCGTCTTATCAATAAACAAGCACCTTTTTCCCCAGTCCTATCTACAGTTGAAGTCGGAAGTTTACATACACTTAGGTTGTTAACAAACTATAGTTTTGACAAGTCGGTTAGGACATCTATTTTGTGCATGACACAAGTAATTTTTCCAACAATTGTTTACAGACAGATTATTTCACTTATAATTCACTGTATCACAATTCCAGTGGATCAGATGTTTACATACACTAAGTTGACTGTGCCTTTAAAAAGCTTGGAAAATTCCAGAAAATGATGTCATGGCTTTAGAAGGTTCTGATAGGCTAATTGACATCATTTGAGTCAATTGTAGGTGTACCTGTGGATGTATTTCAAGGCCTACCTTCAAACTCATTGCGTCTTTGCTTGACATCATGGGAAAAACTAAAGAAATCAGCCAAGACCTTAGAAAGAAAATTGTAGACCTCCACAAGTCTGGTCCATCCTTGGGAGCAATTTCCAAATGCCTGAAGGTACCACGTTAATCTGTACAAACAATAGTACGCAAGTATAAACACCATGGGACCACGCAGCCGTCATACCGCTCAGGAAGGAGAAGCGTTCTGTCTCCTAGAGATGAACGTACTTTGGTGCGAAAAGTGCAAATCAATCCCAGAACAACAGCAAAGGACCTTGTGAAGATGCTGGAGGAAACAAGTACAAAAGTATCTATATCCACAGTAAAACAAGTCCTATATCGACATAACCTGAAAGGCCGCTCAGCAAGGAAGAAGCCACTGCTTCAAAACCGCCATAAAAAAGCCAGACTACGGTATGCAATTGCACATGGGGACAAAGATCGTACTTTTTGGAGAAATGTCCACTGGTCTGATGAAACAAAAATATAACTGTTTGGCCATAATGACCATCATTATGTTTGGAGGAAATAGGGGGGCGGCTTGCAAGCCGAAGAACACCATCTCAACCGTGAAGCACAGGGGTGGCAGCATCATGATGTGGGGGTGCTTTGCTGCAGGGGGGACTGGTGCACTTCACAAAATAGATGGCATCATGAGGAAGGAAAATTATGTGGATATATTGAAGCAACATCTCAAGATATCAGTCAGGAAGTTAAAGCTTGGTCGTTCAAATGGACAATGACCCCAAGCATACTTTCAAAGTTGTGGCAAAATGGCTTAAGGACAACAAAGTCAAGGTATTGGAGTGACCATCACAAAGCCCTGACCTTAGTCTTATAGAACATTTGTGGGCAGAACTGAAAAAGCGTGTGGGAGCAAGGAGGCCTCAGACTCAATTACACCAGCTCTGTCAGGATTAATGGGCCAAAATTCACCCAATTTATTGTGGGAAGCTTGTGGAAGGGTACCCGAAAAGTTTGACCCAAGTTAAACAATTTAAAGGCAATGCTACCAAATACTAATTGAGTGTATGTAAACTTCTGACTTCAACTGTATATATATAGTTTTGGCATACAAAAGTGTTACATTGCGTGAAGTTGAAAATGCATTCTGTCATTACTAAATGTGTAATGTGATCAGTGGCGATTTTAGCATGTAAATCTTGGTGGAGCAAACAAAAAAAAATTTTTTTAGATGCATGCCAGCAAAGCCACTACACAACACAACACTAAACAATACATTAATTGCACTATAACGGTGACAAACTGTGCCCACCAACTGTTAGGGCCTACATAAAGCTGTCCCAACAGCAGAGTCTCAACAGCAGTCCCAACACCTTACCACTGCTACACCTGGCTATCAGTGGAGCCTTGTCTGGCAGCGAAACAGTTCATTCAGCTTCATTTACTGCCTTTAAAAAAAAACATAGCTGATGTGGCTGACTTGCTTAAACAAATGTGGTTTCTACTGACAATTGAGATGTACAAACTATGGCATAAGGGGACGAAGAGCGAATAAGAGGCAATCCGTAATTTCGATTAGGATTAAGACATTATTGAGCGAGCTAGGATGGACGTAGTCAATATAACAATTTGTTCAGCACTTTTGAAATGTACAGCGACAGAATTCAGAACATGGGCCGTTCTTACAGTATCAATGGAGCCGGAGGGGATGGCTGCCATTTTTTGGGCTCTTAACCAACCGTGCATTGTTTGTAACTTATTTTGTACATAATGTTGCTGCTACCGTCTCTTATGACCGAAAATAGCTTTTGGACATCAGAACAGCGATTACTCACCTTGAACTGGATGAATAATTTTTCTTTAATGAGTCGGACGAGAGGGATTTGCTCCAGACACCCGACAGGGCCCTTATCCCCGTCATTCGCAGTAGAAAGAAAAGGAGATATCGCGGAAGGAGATCGGGGTGCTTGGTAAGGAGCCGGCGACGAGTGGCTAATCTGCCTTTGCCATCGATACTATTGGCCAACATACAATCACTTGATAATAAAGTGGACGAACTACAAGCATGTATATCCTACCAAAGGGACATTAAAAACTGTAATATGGAATGTTTTACAGAGTCGAAGACATGAATAACATACAGCTGGCGGGTTATACACTGTATCGGCAGGATAGAACAGCAGCCTCTGGTAAGACAAGGGGTGCCGGTCTATGTACACTACCGTTCAAAAGTTTGGGGTCACTTAGAAATGTCCTTGTTTTCGATGAAAATATACATGAAATGAGTTTGAATAGGAAATAAAGCAAAATGAATATGAAATGTAGTCATTGACAAGGTTAGAAATCATTATTTTTAATTGTGTCCTTCAAACTGCTTTCGTCAAAGAATCCTCCATTTGCAGCAATTACAGCCTTGCAGACCTTTGGCATTCTAGTTGACAATTTGTTGAGGTAATCTGAAGAGACTTCACCCCATGCTTCCTGAACCACCTCCCACAAGTTGGCTTGATGGGCACTTGACGGTCAAGCTGCTCCCACAACAGGGAAACTGATTTCATTGGTCCTCAACTCGTGGCTCAGTCATTTAATTTACGGTAAGTGGAGTTAGCCGTGAGTTAGCCTGTCCCGGAGAAGGTTACAGTGAGGGAAAAAAGTATTTGATCCCCTGCTGATTTTGTACGTTTGCCCACTGACAAATAAATTATCAGTCTATAATTTTAATGGTAGGTTTATTTGAACAGTGAGAGACAGAATAACAACAACAAAAATCCAGAAAAACGCATGTCAAAAATGTTATAAATTGATTTGCATTTTAATGAGGGAAATAAGTATTTGACCCCCTCTCAATCAGAAAGATTTCTGGCTCCAAGGTGTCTTTTATACAGGTAACGAGCTGAGATTAGGAGCACACTCTTAAAGGGAGTGCTGCTAATCTCAGCTTGTTACCTGTATAAAAGACACCTGTCCACAGAAGCAATCAATCAATCAGATTCCAAACTCTCCACCATGACCAAGACCAAAGAGCTCTCCAAGGATGTCAGGGACAAGATTGTAGACCTACACAAGGCTGGAATGGGCTACAAGACCATCGCCAAGCAGCTTGGTGAGAAGGTGACAACAGTTGGTGCGATTATTCGCAAATGGAAGAAACACAAAAGAACTGTCAATCTCCCTCGGCCTGGGGCTCCATGCAAGTTCTCACCTTGTGGAGTTGCAATGATCATGAGAACGGTGAGGAATCAGCCCAGAACTACACGGGAGGATCTTGTCAATGATCTCAAGGCAGCTGGGACCGTAGTCACCAAGAAAACAATTGGAAAACACAATACGCCGTGAAGGACTGAAATCCTGCAGCGCCCACAAGGTCCCCCTGCTCAAGAAAGCACATATACAGGCCCGTCTGAAGTTTGCCAATGAACATCTGAATGATTCAGAGGAGAACTGGGTGAAAGTGTTGTGGTCAGATGAGACCAAAATGGAGCTCTTTGGCATCAACTCAACTCGCCTTGTTTGGAGGAGGAGGAATGCTGCCTATGACCCCAAGAACACCATCCCCACCGTCAAACATGGAGGTGGAAACATTATGCTTTGGGGGTGTTTTTCTACTAAGGGGACAGGACAACTTCACCGCATCAAAGGGACGATGGAAGGGGCCATGTACCGTCAAATCTTGGGTGAGAACCTCCTTCCCTCAGCCAGGGCATTGAAAATGGGTCGTGGATGGGTATTCCAGCATGACAATGACCCAAAACACAAGGCCAAGGCAACAAAGGAGTGGCTCAAGAAGAAGCACATTAAGGTCCTGGAGTGGCCTAGCCAGTCTCCAGACCTTAATCCCATAGAAAATCTGTGGAGGGAGCTGAAGGTTCGAGTTGCCAAACGTCAGCCTCGAAACCTTAATGACTTGGAGAAGATCTGCAAAGAGGAGTGGGACAAAATCCATCCTGAGATGTGTGCAAACCTGGTGGCCAACTACAAGAAACGTCTGACCTTTGTGATTGCCAACAAGGGTTTTGCCACCAAGTACTAAGTCATGTTTTCCAGAGGGGTCAAATACTTATTTCCCTCATTAAAATGCAAATCAATTTATAACATTTTTGACATGCGTTTTTCTGGATTTTTGTTGTTGTTATTCTGTCTCTCACTGTTCAAATAAACCTACCATTAAAATTATAGACTGATCATGTCTTTGTCAGTGGGCAAACGTACAAAATCAGCAGGGGATCAAATACTTTTTTCTCTCACTGTAGTTCTGAAGGATTTATTGACATAGAAATATACCTGGCTAAAAGGTGAGCCACTTTCGTATGATCGGTTATCCCGAGATGAACTCAGAGTTTACCAAAGTTACCTCGCTAACTCCTCAAACCTGCCTCGTATGATACCCCTCAGGGGTCTGTTAAGGAGGATGTAACATTACAGAATATTCAGATAGAAATGTATTGTGTAGAACAGATATGATTGTCTGTCAGATAGAATAGGGAATCGTGGCAGATCTATTTATTCTATTTCTACAGTGAACAAAACTTTAAACGCAACATGTAAAGTGTTGGTCCCATGTTTCATGAACTGAAATAAAAGATCCCCAAAATGTTCCATACGCACAAAAAGCTTACTTCTCAAATGTTGTGCACAAATTTGTTTATGTCCCTGTTAGTGAGCATTTCGCCTTTGCCAAGATATTCCATCCACCTGACAGAAGCTGATTAAACAGCATGATTATTACACAGGTGCACCTTGTGCTGGGAACAATAAAAGGCCACTCTAAAATGTGCAGTTTTGTCAGACACACAATGCCACATATGACTCAAGTTTTGAGGGAGCATGCAATTGGCATGCTGACTGCAGGAATGTCCACCAGAGCTGTTGCCAGAAAAGTGATTGTTAATTTCTCTACCATAAGTCTTCTCCTAAGTCATTTTAGAGAATTTGGCAGTACATCCAACTGGCCTCACAACCGCAGACCACGTGTATGGCGTCGTGTGGGCGAGCGGTTTGCTGATGTCAACGTTGTGAACAAAGTGCCCCATGGTGGCGGTGGGGTTTTGGTCTGAGCAGGCATAAGCTACAGACTACGAACACAATTGCATTTTGTCAATGGCAATTTGAATGCACAAAGATACCGTGACGAGATCCTGAGGCCCATTGTCGTGCCATTCATCTGCCGCCATCAGTTCATCTTTCAGCCTAATAATGATCTGTACACATTTCCTGGAAGCTGAAAATGTCACAGTTCTTCCATGGCCTCCATACTCACCAGACATGTCATCCATTGAGGATGTTTGGGATACTCAGAATCGATGTGTACGACTGCGTGTTCCATTTCCCCCTAATATCCAGCATGAGGCAAATGGTGGTGATACCAGTTACTGACTGGTTTTCTTATCCACGCCCCTACTTTTTTTTTTAAAGGTATCTGTGACCAACAGATGCATATCTGTATTCCCAGTCATGTGAAATCCATAGACTAGGGCCTAATGAATTTATTTAAATTGACTGATTTCCTTATATGAACTGTAATTCAGTAAAATCGTAGAAATTGTTGCATGTTGCGTTTATATTTTTGTTCAGTATATCTGCAACATTCAGAATGTCTCACATCAATACAACCCTGGATCAAGCGGTTCTTCTTACCTGCAGACCCCAGTAAGTGACCAGGTCCTGATGAAGTATGAGCGTTCCTACAGCAGGAGGTTCTACTGCACTACCCGTTGCCCCAGTGGAGTGGCTGGGGAGAGTGGAACGCAGGGCCAAAGAATGGCAGGAAGATTGAAGAGGCCACCCCGGATTCTTTACCAAAACAATTGCTATTTCTGACCAGCTACAGTGCATTCGTAAAGTTTTCAGACCCCTTGACCTATTCTACATTTTGTGACGTTACAGCATTATTCTAAAATGGATTAATAAGAAAAATCCTCATCAATCTACACACAATACCATATAATGACAAAGAGAAAATAGGTTTATGTCACGCCCTGGCCTTGAGAGGCCGGTCGTCTTTAGTTGGTTTGGTCAGGGCGTGAGGATCTATGTTAGAATTTCTATGTTTAGGATCTAGATGTGTATTTCTAGGTTTGGCCGGGTGTGATTCCCAATAAGAGGCAGCTGTAGCTCGTTGTCTCTGATTGGGGATCATACTTAGGTAGCTCATTGCCTACTGTGTATTGTGGGATCTTGTTCCGTTTTGGCTTGTATGTGTATAGCCGGAGGACTTCACGTTACGTTGTATGTTTATTTAGTTAATAAACATGTACGCTTTTCACGCTGCACCTTGGCCTGACCCGTCTCTCAATGTTCGTGACAGTTTAGAAAATGTTGCAAATGTATTACAAATAAAAAACCGAAATACCGTATTTACATAAGAATTCAGACCCTTTGCTATGAGACTGGAAATTGAGCTCAGGTGCATCCTGTTTCCATTGAACATCCTACAACTTGATTGGAGTCCACCTGTGGTAAATTCAATTGTTTGGACATGATTTGGAAAGGCACAAGCCATGAGGTCGAAGGAATTGTCCGTAGAGCTCCGAGAATTGTGTTGAGGCACAGATCTGGGGAAGGGTACCAAAACATTTCTGCAGCATTGAAGGTCCCCAAGAACAAAGTGGCCTCCATCATTCTTAAATTGAAGAAGTTTGGAACCACCAAGACTCTTCCTAGAGCTGGCCGCCCGGCCAAACTGAGCAATCGGGGAGAACGGCCTTGGTAAGGGAGGTGACCAAGAACCCGATTGTCATTCTGACAGAGCTCCAGAGTTCCTCTGTGGAGATGGGAGAACCTTCCAGAAGGACAACCATCTCTGCAGCACTCCACCAATCAGGCCTTTATAGCCAGACGGAAGCCGCTCCTCAGTAAAAGGCACATGACAGCCCGCTTGGAGTTTGCCAAAAGGCACCTAAAGGACTCAGACCATGAGAAACAAGATTCTCTGTTCTGATGAAACCAACATTTGAACTCTTTGGCCTGAATGCCAAGTGTCACGTCTGGAGGAAACCTGGCACCATCCCTACGGTGAAGCATGGTGGTGGCAGCATCATGCTGTGGGGATGTTTTTCAGGGACTGGGAGACTAGTCAGGATCGAGGGAAAGATGAACGGAGCAAAGTATAGAGAATCCTTGATGAAAACCTGCTCCAGAGCACTCAGGACCTCAGACTGGGTCGAAGTTTCACCTTCCAACAGGACAACGACCCTAAACACTCAGCCAAGACAACGCAGGAGTGGCTTCGGGACAAGTCTCTGAATGTCCTTGAGTGGCCCAGCCAGAGCCCGGACTTGAACCCGATCGAACATCTCTGGAGAGACCTGAGAATAGCTGTGCAGCGACGCTCCCCATCCAACCTGACAGAGCTTGAGAGGATCTGCAGAGAAGAATGGGAGAAACTCCCCAAATACAGGCGTACAAGCTTGTAGCGTCATACCCAAGAAGACTTGAAGCTGTAATCGCTGCCAAAGGTGCTTCAACAAAGTACTGAGTAAATGGTCTGAATACTTATGTAAATGTGATATTGCAGTTTTTTATTTTTAATACATTTTCTAAATTTTCTAAAAACCAGTTTTTGCTTGGTCATTATGGGGTATTGTGTGTAGATTGATGAGGATTTTTTATTTATTTAATCAATTTTAGAATAAGGCTGTAACGTAACAAAATGTGGAAAAAGTCAAGGGGTCTGAATAGTTTCCGAATGCACTGTATGTGCCACCAAAGCACATATTTTTGTCTCTCAGAAAATTATCCTTCAGTTATTTTCTCCTGTTATTTACAGGAATTTGTTTCCAGGTAGAAGTTTAAAATAAAAACACTGCTGTGAGTAGGTCTTTATGTACCATATGTAGAGAGTTGTGATATGTGTGAATAACTTGTTACTTTCATGTAATAATCATCCATAACCATGTACAAGCATGCACATCATCCTTAGAAATTTGAGAAATGCAAGGAAAGTAGGTCTCAAGTTAAGTTTCCTTTCCATCATATCGCATGTTAAGTTTCCGAGGAAGAAATGGTGTATAGGACTCTGAATTTCTGATGAATCAACATGGTGTATCTAAAACATGTTGTTGCTAAAGAGTACCCTCGAAGAAATGACTCATTCTATTCTGTATACTTATATATAAGAAATCCAGCTTATTGCTTTATCCTCATGTCTTTTTCACCATTATGTCCCCTGTCTCTATCACCCTCTAATCATCTAACTTTGTAAATACTTCCCAACTCAACACTCACACAAATCCTTTGTGACGAACCCTGCGGTCTGTGAGTGTCTCCTCTGAGTGTCAACAAATGTGGCCACCGAGCTACTTATGTGTTATTCACGCACATGCACGTGCACGCGTATGTATGTGTTTGTGTCCGTGTGTGACTGCGTGTGTGTGTGTGTGTGGGGGGAAGTGCCTCATCCAACACAAACTGGCTTCCCTGTTGACAGTAGAAATTATACCCCTGGATCCAGTCACCCCTTCAGTTCATAGGGCCCTGGTATTCAGAGCCCCAGGCAGAGGCTTTCATCTGGGCTTTGGGAAGAGCAGCAACTGGGACTCTTCAAACGCACCAGTAATGGCTGTGTGTCAGTGAGATTGGCAAAGTTAAATGGGTGTCGCCCAGGCCAGCACAGAGCCGGGGGCTGTGGGCATTAAGCAGAGCGAGGAAGATGGGTGGGGGGTGGTTGTGGTGAGGGTGTAGGATGGGTTGTGCGTGTGTGCATGCCTCTCTGTGTGAGTGTGTGTGCATGCGTGTTTGTGGTGGAGTCTAGGATGGGGATGGGTTGGGGGGGTCTGTCCATGGGGAGAGAGGGGGAGTTGATTGTAGTCTGACATCCTGCTAGTTTCAAAGAGTTATTTCCTCCTTCCCTCAGTAGCTGTGTATAGTGTTTCTATTGTGTGTGTGCATGTGACTATAACGTGTGACTAAATACATCATGTGACATTACTACTGAGGTGTTAGAAGAACTGGCACCAGTGATACTAAAATAACAGCTGGATGTACAAAGTGCTCGCCCCAGAGGAAGCAGCGGGGAAAACCATAGCGTGTGTAGGGGTCTCGCTCTTGATCTTGAGGTGGGGTGGCAAAGAGAGGGGTGTGTGTGTGTGTGTGTGTATAGGTTTTATGTGTGTATGTGCATGTGTAGAGGTAGTAAACTCAGCAAAAAAAAATCCTTCCTTGTTCAATGAACCATAAAAAATTAATGAACATGCACGTGTGGAACGACCGTTAAGACACTAACAGCTTACAGACGGTAGGCAAATAAGGTCACAGTTAGGAAAACTTAGGACACTAAAGAGGCCTTTCTACTGACTCTGAAAAACACCAAAAGAAAGATGCCCAGGGTCCCTGCTCATCTGTGTGAACGTGCCTTAGGCATGCTGCAAGGAGGCATGAGGACTGCAGATGTGGCCAGGGCAATAAATTGCAATGTCCGTACTGTGAGATGCCTAAGACTACAGGGAGACAGGACGGACAGCTGATTGTCCTCGCAGTGGCAGACCACGTGTAACAACACCTGCCCAGGATCAGTACATCCGAACATCACACCTGCGGGACAGGTACAGGACGGCAACAACAACTGCACGAGTTACACCAGGAACGCACAATCCCTCCATCAGTGCTCAGACTGTCTGCAATAGGCTGAGAGAGGCTGGACTGAGGGCTTGTAGGCCTGTTGTAAGGCAGGTCCTCACCAGACATCACCGGCAACAACGTCGCCTATGGGCACAAACCCACCATCGCTGGACCAGACAAGACTGGCAAAAAGTGCTCTTCACTGACGAATCGCGGTTTTGTCTCACCAGGGGTGATGGTCGGATTCGCGTTTGTCGTTGAAGGAATGAGCGTTAAACCGAGGCCTGTACTCTGGAGCGCGATCGATTTGGAGGTGGAGGGTCCATCATGGTCTGGGGCGGTGTGTCACAGCATCATCGGACTGAGCTTGTTGTCATTGCAGGCAATCTCAACACTGTGCGTTACAGGGAAGACATCCTCCTCCCTCATGTGGTACCCTTCCTGCAGGCTCATCCTGACATGACCCTCCAGCATGACAATGCCACCAGCTATACTGCTCGTTCTGTGCATGATTTCCTGCAAGACAGGAATGTCAGTGTTCTGCCATGGCCAGCGAAGAGCCCGGATCTCAAATCCATTGAGCACATCTGGGACCTGTTGGATCGGAGGGTGAGGGCTAGGGCCATTCCCTCCAGAAATGTCTGGGAACTTGCAGGTGCCTTGGTGGAAGAGTGGGGTAACATCTCACAGCAAGAACGGGCAAATCTGGTGCAGTCCATGAGGAGGAGATGCACTGCAGTACTTAATGCAGCTGGTGGCCTCACCAGATACTTACTTTTGATTTTGACCCCCCCCCCCCTTTGTTCAGGGACACATTATTCAATTTCTGTTAGTCACGTCTGTGGAACTTGTTCAGTTTATGTCTCAGTTGTTGAATCTTGTTATGCTCATACAAATATTTACACTTTTTTTGCTGAGTTTATATACCCTCTAACTCCCTATGGGGCTTAGCATGTGTAGGAAAGTATGAAAACATCCCACATCTGCACTATGATAACTGCTATACTTTACAGTGGAAAATCAACACACTTCAGAGGTCTCTGAGGAGACCTGGAATTGTCGTTGTTTTCCACCACTGCTGCTATTATTTCAGCACTCCACTGAAATATGAGCCAAAGTTAGAATATTGACAGTGCTATTCAAGGTCGAGGCAAAACATCAAATAATATATTTCATCAGCCTGCCTTACCATACCAGAAATACAGGATTGAGCTAACCACTTCATTTTCAGAGAAAATACCAATAAACCAAAGCCTCATTGAGAGTCTTGAACATGTGAATACAGATCGCTCATTCATATTTGTCCGTATTTGATAGGCCTAATATCTATTTATTCTAATCTGGAAGTTGAGTTAATTCATTTTGGAAATTATTTTGTGGCATAGGCATATTGTTTCAAAGTAATAAAACAAAGTTGGTTAATTTCAAGGGATTACATATTTAATATGAATAGGAACATTAAGGTATGTGGCTCAGTCATGAGAAACATATCCTAATTTAGGTTGCCCCGATGTATAAAATGATAATGGGAAAACCATAAACTATTGGATGCGTGTGTGCTTCTGCATCTCCATTGCTTGATCTTTGGGGTTTTAGGCTTGATATCTGTAAAACACTTTGACAACTGCTGATGTAAAAAGGGCTTTATAAAATACATCTGATTGATTAATCATTGGATTACATTTTTCATTAAATGCACCTGTAAATTAAGGTAGGCTAGTAAAGGGAATATTGAAAAGATCAATAAGTACATTCATTGTTGTGAAATCCCTATGTAATGCAATAGTAAACGTCTTGCAGCGTTTATGCTTTTGTGCCAGTTTTTTTGTTGTTGTTGCGAACGATGAGGTCACTTTCCTCTCAATGCGTCGCAACTCGTGTTCTCCCTGAAAATGCCAATGGGAAGAATTGCCCAGACAGACAGTGTAGATCTCACAAAGTAACATCAGGGGAACATGAATTGACACGACGTTGTCCGTTTTCTGGCCGGAGAACAACTTAAATTTGTAAGTAGTCTTATTTTTACGTTAAACTAAACTGTTTTGAGTGACGCCAAATAGATAATTGAATAATATATAGCTTTTAATATATGTCCCATGTGGCTGCACTTGTCAGCCCTGGACAGTCCTGTATATCAGCCCCCTTTCAGGTGTCCCAACTTTTCTTTCTACAAAAAAAGGTCCTTTGTCAGCAAGATGAATCAATTAATTCAGGCTATAAGCCGAATGTCATTACACTTTTCTGGTGTCTCTCTCCATTCATCAAATGGTGCGAGTGCACAGTGCACTTTTGGATGCTGGAATTATTTTGGAGTGGTGAACATTTCCCATTTTTAAGTGATTTGTTTGACAAGAATAAGATGAAAACATGTATTGCCCTGAATGACGGGTCGCCACTGCACATAGCCTAATATAATATTAACTCCTGCAGATTTATGCATTTCTTGCAATAAATGATACACCAAATCTTTACCATTAAATGGCATGTCTTTACAAAAATAGAAATCCCTGAATGTCACGATATAATTCGCACTCTGTGGATGAAGGGCGGTTGGGTTGCGGGTGGGTTGAATAAAGTGAAAACAATGCATAAAAAACCATAAATATATAACTATTGTGCAATTAAATAAATAGGCTACATTTAGCTTTTTGTTTCATTATTTTTATCTGGTGTTTCTGCGTAGCCTAAGCCTAAGCTTTAGGGCCTAAGAGCCATTTTATGCTTGATCCGAAAATGTGGTCGGAGGCCCGGTATGGATGGCTTGACAATTGCGTAGACTCCGAGGGCACCCATAGGCCAAATTGAGCTCGGTACCACATCGCATCGCTGTGCGCCTCTCAAATTTTGAAACAATGCGGAGGGCTCTGTATAGCTCCGCATTGACATGATTGGTTGACCGTATTTGAGGGCAGGAGGTATAAACACAAACTCTTATCCTTGACAACCTCTGTGAAGCACCAGAAGTATGAATGCCCTGACTTCTGCAGAGGCCATATCACCATAAATGCTGCATGGTCAATGCAGATATGGATAGACCATGCAATGCGTATAGTTTCAACGCGTTTAACTGTACACCCTGGAACTTAGGCAGAAAAAGTTAACATCCATCCACTGAGGCAAAAACAACAATGTAAGAGTTGAATTCAGTAAGAGAAAAGATGTGAAATGGAGATTTTGAAAATAAATGGAAGGGAGTGCCAGAACAGTAGCCTAATGCTTGGGGAAAATGTCGTGAAGTGGTAAAAGAGGATAAAAGCAGTGCTGGCTGTGTTATGTGTGAGTGGTGCAGTGGTCTAAGGCACTGCATTGCTGTGCCACTAGAGCTCCTGGTTCGAATCCAGGCTCTGTCGTAGCTGGTCGCGACCGGGAAACCCATGGGGTGGCGCACAAGTCGTCCAGGGTAGGTGAGGGAATGGCAGGCAGGGATGTAGCTCAGTTGGTAGAGCATGACATTTGCAACGCCAGGGTTGTGGGTTTGATTCCCATGGGGGGCCAGTATGAAAAAAAATAATGTATGCACTCACTAACTGTAAGTCACTCTGGATAAGAGCGTCTGCTAAGTGACTAAAATGTAATGATTGTGAGGTGCTATACAGATTCTACAGTCACAAGACTGACTTAAATATGGCACGTCAAGGGAACTGTAGGCTACTGTTCAGATGGGTTAAATTGAATAGTAGCCTGAAATCTGGACACTGACTGTAACCTCTGACATAGCCAGTGGTGAAATGACCTTGTGCCTTCTTGGATCGGCACTTCTAATGTAACTCTATGGCAGCACCCAAGGGGCTTGAATTTTCGAGTTCTACCCATCGATTTTGCAGTGACGTAGTGTCCCCATGAGTGACAGAACATTGAGCCAATCACGGTGCAACTAGAAAACATTACCAACCCCTACGCTCCGTATTTTCCGCTAGCTGCCCCACCACCACAGAAAGCACTTAGCTAGGCTGAAACACCTGCATTTGGGAGCTGCCTTACTCAAGAAAGCAAAAAAATTGACTGTTTGTATGTGGGTTTATTAACTCAATGATTTTTTTGATTTTGTATATTGTTTGCAAACTGACATGTGACACGTTTTAATGCCAAAATAATATACTCTGCCCCACCTGCCCTGAATGACAGGTCGCCACTGCACATAGCCTAATATAATATTAACTCCTGCAGAATTAAGCATTTCTTGCAGTAAATTATACACCAAATGTACATTTTGACTTGGGAACAGGCGTGGAGAAATATTATTTATCTTGAGAGAATGAATGTGCAGTTAGGGACTGTATGTAAACATTATTAAAGTGACCAGTGTTCAATGACTCTATGTACATAGGGCAAAGCAGTCTGTAAGGTGCAGGGTAGCCAAGTGGTAGCCGGCTAGTAACAGTGACTATGGTTCAGACCGGCTAGTAGTGACTGTTTAACAGTCTGATGGCCTGGAGATAGAAGCTGTTTATCATTTATTTATAAAAGCTGATAGTATTTCAACCACATAAAATATGCATCCAAGTCTAACTGAAATCTTATCAGAAACATGTTGGGTAGTTTTCACAGCTTTTAATTTCCTTAAAACTTGTCAAACCTACGTCTTTGCTGCTGGAGAGAAGAAGAGATGAGAGAGAACTTTACCAATGTCAACTAGATTCAAGGATTCATTCTATCGATTTATGGCATTATTCTGGTAAGCAAGGGTTTATTTCTAGAGCAGCAAGTAATGACAGAAGACAAACTGCATGTATCTAATTATTGACAAGTTGACGAACAAATAGCCTACCAAATTGTTGGAAATTATAAGCAGCAACATAGGCCTATCTAAAAAGCCCTGGCAAAAAATTGCTTTGGCATCTCCGACTGTACAGCATGTTTTCTATATTAGCGGGTTAGGGCCGGGTGCGAGCATCAGATTTTCACTTTCTCACATATAGTCAGGCGGTTGCGGATGGGTTTTTAGCAAATGCGGGCGGGTGCGGGTGAACAAACAGCTGACCTGCGCATCACTATTATATTTTCACCACATTTCTGCATAAACCTTAAAGGATACATATACAGTGCCTGGTCTATTTATGTTAGTAACCAGTTTTATAATAGCAATAAGGAACCTCAGAGGTTTGTGGATATGGCCAATATACCACGGCTAAGGGCTGTTTCCAGGCACTCTGCGTTGTGTAGTGCATAAGAACAGCCCTTAGCAATGGAATATTGGCCATATACCATACCTCCTCAGGCCTTATTGCTTAAATATCCTGTTACACTGCTGCTGGCCCCGCCCGATCATATTGACATTCCATTCCTCATTGTTGGCAGCGTGCAGAGTTAAGCTACCAAAGACCAAACATTTCTGGAGTTACTTCCTACTTTAAAGCAATGAGCAAAACCAAGATAAATTGTGTTGGCTGCAAGGCAGCAAATGTTTCTTTGCACTGTCTTCCATCCGAACAATCACTTCGTCTGATTTGGCCAGAGAAATTCAATCCATGGGCATTTGAGCACACTTCGCATTGGACTACATTGCAAATCAGGCTATGTAGATACGTGGATTTGCCAGCAGCTTGATCCTCCATCCATCCATCTTTCACCCAGCAGCGGCAGTAACCATTCAAGAAGTAAGTGTCTAGAGCAGAGTTTCCCAAACTCGGTCCTTGGGACCCCAAGGGGTGGACGTTTTGTTTTTTGCCCTAACACTACACAGCTGATTCAAATGATCAAAGCTTGATGATTAGTTGATTACTTGAATCAGCTGTGTAGTGCTAGGGCAAAAACCAAAACGTGCCCCCCTTTTGGTTCCGAAGACCGAGTTTGGGAAACACTGGTTTAGAGATAGTTATTCATCTATATATTATTAAACGTAAAGAACATGCTATTCATGGGTTGCACGTTTAGTTTTGAACGTTATTTTGAAGACTGATGCCCGACTAAAAGTTCTACTCAATGCATTTTCGATTGGCACTGAGGAAGATTTAGTCGAAAGTGTGGCTTGGAAACAAGCCAGGCGAAATCTCGCATCATTAGCTGATTCTTCTGTATGTATACCAACAAATGTCAATAGAAAACAGCTTAAACAAATGCAAATGCAGCTACTTTACTGTTATTCTGGCTGCAGTGTTTGACGTGACTATGTTAGCCAAAGTTGGCTAGCTAGCAAACAAGGGATAAGAACTTTGCCAGCCATCATGGCAATGGAAAATTTAGAACAAACGACTGGGTAGTGTCCATATATTTAGAATAAAAATACTTAACAACTGGGTCGCGTCTCTGGCAACCTAACCGATAGAATGAACGACCAGCCACCTTGGGTAACAACCCTAGATTTGTGTCGACTATGGGCTATATCTCATGGAAGGATGAAATTGTCAATCATTATTTGAATATGTGGTTTTCAACCTGTTTTCAATCTGACGACCGCCCATGCTGTCTCTGCCTGACCGGCTCCCCTCTCTCCACTGGGATTCTCTGCCTCTGACCCTATTATGCATGGTGTGTCCCTGGCTTACTAGTGCTCTTCCATGCCGTCCCTAGGAGGGGTGCGTCACTTGAGTGGGTTGAGTCACAGACGTGATCTTCCTGTCCGGATTTGCGCCCCCTCGGGCTCGTGCGGTGGAGGAGATCTTCGTGGGCTATACTCAGCCTTGTCTCAGGGTAGTAGGTTGGTGGTCTGTTGATATCCCTCTAGTGGTGTGGGGGCTGTGCTTTGGCAAAGTCGGTGGAGTTATATCCTGCCTGGTTGGCCCTGTCCGGGGACGGGGCCACAGTGTCCCCCGACCCACCCCTGTCTCAGTCTCCAGTATCTCTGCTTCAATAGTCTATGTGCCGGGGGGGTAGGGTCAGTCTGTTATATCTGGTGTAATTCTCCTGTCTTATCTGGTGTCCTGTGTGAATTTAAGTATGCTCCCTCTAATTCTCTCTCTCTCCCTCCCCTCCCGGAGGACCTGAGCCCTAGGATCATGCCTCCGGACTACCTGGCCTGATGACTCCTGGCTGTCCCCAGTCCACCTGGTCGTGCTGCTGCTCCAGTTTCAACTGTTCTGCCTGCGGCTAGGGAACCCTGACCTGTTCACCGGACGTGCTACCTTGTCCCGGACCTGCTGTTTTCGACTCTCTCTCTACCGCACCTGCTGTCTCGACCTCTGAATGCTCGGCTTTGAAAAGCCAACTGACATTTACTCCTGAGGTACTGACCTGTTGCACCCTCTACAACCACTGATTGTTATTTGACCCTGCTGGTCATCTATGAACGTTTGAACATATTGAAGAACAATCTGGCCTTAAATGGCCATGTACTCTTATAATCTCCACCCGGCACAGCCAGAAGAGGACTGGCCACCCCTCAGAGCCTGGTTCCTCTCTAGGTTTCTTCCTAGGTTCCTTTCTATGGAGTTTTTCCTAGCCACTGTGCTTCTACATCTGCATTGCTTGCTGTTTGGGGTTTTAGGCTGGGTTTCTGTATAGCACTTTGTGACATCTGCTGATGTAAAAAGGGCTTTATAAATAAATTTGATTGATATGTTGGTAACCCGTTGTATAAAAGAGATAATGCCCTTGAAGCCGGTGTTTGGAGGATATATTGGCACGGTTTGCTGTATATCCTCCAAACACTGGCTTCGAGGGCATTATCACTTAAGAAAACAGCTATGCCATCATTATGATGTTGTCAAATTTATTTTAGAGCGATGACAATGTTGCTATTAGCTAGCCAAGTTCATCAAAAATAGCTAGTAATGCTAACGTTAGCTAGCTAAAATTGAGACGCCTAGGCCTATAGTCTGCCCTGTAGATAATCATGGTTTACTGTAATGAATAGACAGCAGACAGGTTATGCCACGATGGTCCACCCTGCAAACAGGCTGTTGTTAAGATAATTTTTTACTCTCAATGGTTGAACTCAACTATTTCAGTGTCTCTGTGCATCTCCCAAAAGGTTGTAAGGCTTTTGGATCAAGAAACGGACAGAGCTCCCAGTTGCAATAGTCAGAGATCTTTATTAATTGAGAATTCTGTTATCACAATTTCAGAGTCCATCTTTTATACACACACGTCATACAAAAATCCCACCCCGCTTTAGGCAGGCTGTATATTTCCACTGTACATGAGTTTAGCTCATGTTTTCCTCTGCTCTCCTGACCATCAGGTCACACACACATGTTCTTATCATAGTTTACTCCCTGCTCGGGCAGGCTGCATTCCTCAGTTATCGGCGTTCTCACAATATTCTGACTGCCTCATTGTACTTCTAACTAAGCTACGCACATTATCAGATTATAGTCTTATGATTCTAACACTTTTCACACAGTTTCAGGGTGTAATAATTAGTCATTAATAATTAGTCATTAATTCTTCTATCAGCTGTTCTGGGACCTGTCTGCATCTTCTGGTGACCTATTGAAAACAGTACAACAATAATATAGCAAATTAGGATGCATGATGTATTTTGATGACAAAACAAAGTAGCCCACACACCTGTGGAAGTTTGTCGCTTTCAGGGTCCGACTACAGCTCCAACTGACAGGTTGAAAACCATATGCCTTTGTTTGTTTTTTGAAGGGGTAAGGGGGTGGGTTTTAGACTTCTATCATAAAATATAAAATTTGGTGCCTCTATCACAAAGTCCACAATTCACCTCAAATTTGACACTTGACACAGATTTCACACAAATTTGACGTGCTTTTTGGTCTGAACAATATATATTCACCCAATATGATTTTAACTAGCTTGATAAGCTAGCTAACATTGCTTATAGTAAAGTTAGCTAGCTTGCTTAACATTGACATTATGGCAAAACTAGCTACATTACCCATATTATTGTCAAAAACCGACTTGTTGTCATCCGTTGGTTGAAAGGGTAAAAGGTCAGTGGTGACACTCGGCAATTCGGGCAACAACATTTTCTCAGTGCCCCCTTGGAGGGTCAAGTGAAACTTCCCAGTCCGAAATAGGAACTGACGATAACTCCGATAGCACGTGAAAACAGCATTAGCTGCTGGACTATACACTGTGACTGAACAATTCAAGCCTGTATTTCGATTTCTTTTTATTATGGGACTTTTTTTTTTTTTTTTTCAGAAATGTAATACTTCAACATGAAAGCACATACTGTATGTGATTTTGTGACTTTTTGTCATGTGCTGTAGGCCAGGGTTATTTTTTTAAGCACATTTACATTTACATTTACATCATTTAGCAGACGCTCTTATCCAGAGCGACTTACAAATTGGAAAACATCTCGTGCTATTCTACACATTTTGCCATGGCTTATGCCATGTTCTATCTGAGCAGCACCGGCTATAGCCTTTGGGTTTTGGTTGGGGGCCTCCCCACCTGCCGCCAGAAATAATAATAATAAGCCCAGTAGGCTAGTGCAATTTTGGTTTCATGTAGGCCTATTGGTATGAAAATAAACAACTGAACAACTTGCTATTTAGAGCATTTCCCCAAAATACATGTCTTGTTTTTGGCTTCAAAGACAATAACAGTTGTAGGCTATAACAAATGTGCATTGTCATGCAGTGACAGAATGACAATTGAGATAATGCAAATAGTTAATGATTACCTAGTTGGGCTAACTTTGTAGCTTCTTGCTGTAGGCCTACATCATCATCCTCTGCCTTCATCCCTACCTGTAGCCTACCTGCCTCTGGTATAATGCATTTCCACCTCTCACTCTATCAGTCTTACTTGTCCAGCTTCCTGAATTAAATGTGATATTCTAACAGATCAATCTTGCTGGCAAAACATCATTACATTTTGCTAAGTTATTTATCTATAGTGTGGATGTAGGGTAGTTTTTTTTGGGGTATATATTGAGCACCCAGATGCTGCATAGGCAACACAATAATGTCAGACAGAGAAGTTGGCCCGAGGAAATTTTTTTGTAGGCGGCCTCCGCGTTGGCTACTATGTTGCAATATTAATATTCTCGGAGCAGTCTTGTTGATCCAAAATGTTTCAATATTCTCAGAGCCGCCTCGTTTGTTGATATGTTTCAATATTCTCAGAAACACCTTATTGATGCAATGCTTCAATATTCGCAGAATGTTTCCCTTCCCTGGCGAATAACGCAGACAGGCAAATACAAAAATTAGTTGGGTGCACACCTTACAGTGAGGGAAAAAAGTATTTGATTCCCTGCTGATTTTGTACGTTTGCCCACTGACAAAGACATGATCAGCCTATAATTTTAATGGTAGGTTTATTTGAACAGTGAGAGACAGAATAACAACAACAAAATCCAGAAAAACGCATGTCCAAATTTTATACATTGATTTGCATTTTAATGAGGGAAATAAGTATTTGACCCCTCTGCAAAACATGACTTAGTACTTGGTGGCAAAACCCTTGTTGGCAATCACAGAGGTCAGATGTTTCTTGTAGTTGGCCACCAGGTTTGCACACATCTCAGGAGGGATTTTGTTCCACTCCTCTTTGCAGATCTTCTCCAAGTCATTAAGGTTTCGAGGCTGACGTTTGGCAACTCGAACCTTCAACTCCCTCCACAGATTTTCTATGGGATTAAGGTCTGGAGACTGGCTAGGCCACTCCAGGACCTTAATGTGCTTCTTCTTGACGGTACATGGCCCCGTCCATCGTCCCTTTGATGCGGTGAAGTTGTCCTGTCCCCTTAGCAGAAAAACACCTCCAAAGCATAATGTTTCCACCTCCATGTTTGACGGTGGGGATGGTGTTCTTGGGGTCATAGGCAGCATTCCTCCTCCTCCAAACACGGCGAGTTGAGTTTGCCAAAGAGCTCGATTTTGGTCTCATCTGACCACAACACTTTCACCCAGTTCTCCTCTGAATCATTCAGATGTTCATTGGCAAACTTCAGACGGCCCTGTATATGTGCTTTCTTGAGCAGGGGGACCTTGCGGGCGCTGCAGGATTTCAGTCCTTCACGGCGTAGTGTGTTACCAATTGTTTTCTTGGTGACTATGGCCCCAGCTGCCTTGAGATCATTGACAAGATCCTCCCGTGTAGTTCTGGGCTGATTCCTCACCGTTCTCATGATCATTGCAACTCCACGAGGTGAGATATTGCATGGAGCCCCAGGCCGAGGGAGATTGACAGGTCTTTTGTGTTTCTTCCATTTGTGAATAATCGCACCAACTGTTGTCACCTTCTCACCAAGCTGCTTGGCGATGGTCTTGTAGCCCATTCCAGCCTTGTGTAGGTCTACAATCCTGTCCCTGACATCCTTGGAGAGCTCTTTGGTCTTGGCCATGGTGGAGAGTTTGGAATCTGATTGATTGATTTCTTCTGTGGACAGGTGTCTTTTATACAGGTAACAAGCTAAGATTAGGAGCACTCCCTTTAAGAGTGTGCTCCTAATCTCAGCTCGTTACCTGTATAAAAGACACTTGGGAGCCAGAAATCTTTCTGATTGAGAGGGGGTCAAATACTTATTCCCCTGCAAATCAATTTATAACATCTTTGACATGCATTTTTTCTGGATTTCTTTGTTGTTATTCTGTCTCTCACTGTTCAAATAAACCTACCATTAAAATTATAAACTGATAATTTCTTTGTCAGTGGGTAAACGTACAAAATCAGCAGGGGATCAAATACTTTTTTCCCTCACTGTATAAGGAACATCTCTGAATGCAGAGCAACAATGTTGGTGGGGAAAGCACGAGACAATGACACTGTAATAGTACACTGTATGCGCCGTTCCACAAGGGTGACTTCATATGGCCTATAGCAGGGGGTCTTTTTCATATGAGTGACAATTTACAGTTGATCCAACAATTTCTAAAGATCTGCGTGCCAGTTATGATTTTCATATAAGCATTGTTGGCTACTGAACTGTGCCCAGAAAATGTATAATTGCCCAAAAACTGAATAGCCTAATTTTAGCTACAGAGAGGCTGTCCATTCACCCAACAGAGCTCCACTATACCAAGGCGCTGTCCATTCAGCGATGCTGAATCACGGGCGCGGCCTTAATGTGTAGATCTGTCTTCATTCCTTGGTGGAGTTTGTTTGTCTTTATACCTCTTCGTCGATTGTAGGCCTGAGTAATTCCTTTGGTGTATGCCTTTTATTTCAGGGCATGTGTAGGATTTAGCTGGCAGCTGTTTTATGCTCCGGTTACTTTCACATTGATGTTGATATTTCACATTGATGTCAGTATTTGGAGTCGGCCTTGATAGTGTGTATTATGCATCTATTTCATGTTGCACTGTTCCACAAGTAGGCTAAATTAGTCAATGTAGCCTATGTATGATGAGGTTGAGTATAACATTGTACACGCCATTCCACAAACCTTTAAACCAAATATAACCCACCCCCAACTACTCCCGCGGCTATGGATTTGATAAGATAGGAGACAATTGAGTGGAATTAACCATGTTGGACCATCGAGTCCAAGTCCGAGTCGAGTCCATTCATTTCACCAATTGTAAATGGTGTCTTTAAAGCCTGTGCTGACATGAATCCCTTTCAGAAGAAGTCAGATCCAGTGCTCCACTGTGAGGATGTTGAGCTCACTACACCCCCTACTGGTCTTCTGGATCTGCAACCATGCCGCCCCCATATACAACAACGGCTTCTTCTACCATAACATCATGAATGGCGATGGCAACAGAGAGAGTATGTAATACAGTATATTCATTAATACACAGATACCCTGTTCACACTACAGAGTCTAGCCAAGCTGAGCCAAGCTGTACTGGGCTGACCTGATTATGCATCCACCAAAGTTTGCTGAAACTGCTGGAAAAGAAAATATCAGAGCTAGCACAGTTTGGTTTGGATTGGCACGATAATGTTAAAAGGGTATAATGATCTTAAGTGGAGCCCACTCACATATAGGATCAAATTCCATTCCATTGAGTGTGACAATCCTGACCATGCCTAAGGTGTAGCAGACAACACACCATCTGGAGTGGCATTCATTTATTCAACATGTGCTACACAGTATGTTTTGTAAATACAGCTGCACAACTGAGAGCAGTTTAGATATTATAGGTGCACCATTCCCAAGAGTTCCAAAAACGGTCTGATTACCTGGGAAGACCCAAATACACTGAAGGCAGACCCAAGTTCCTACTTTCTACTGGGGCTCTGGTCTGATCATATGGTCAGGAAAAATTCCTGGTTCCTATCCAGTATCTACTGTACCAAATAACTCTTATCTATCCTGTGTCCTGTCCTTGTCTGTGTCTTCTCCAGTCTACTTTAACGGGGTGCGTCTCCACGTGGAGTCCTCCCAGCCCTCGGTGTTGGCGGCCAGGGGCAGTAACATCACCCTGCCCTGTCACTACCGCTACGAGCCCGAGATCAACGGGCCCCGCCGGACCCGGGTCAAATGGTCTTGGCTACCCGCCAACGGCGCCGGTAAGACCGCCCGCGAAACAGACGTGATGGTCGCCATGGGCAACCGTCACCGTAGCTACGGCAGCTTCCAGGGGCGGGTGCGCCTGCGTCGGGCTGCGCCGGGGGACATGTCGTTGGTGATCAACGAGCTGCACGAGAACGACACGGGCCGCTACCGCTGTGAGGTCATCGACGGGCTGGAAGACGAGAGCGTGACGGTGGAGCTGGAGCTGCGAGGTGTGTGTTTTTGTCTGTCTGCTCCCTCAACAGATCACAGGGGTCACTCCGTTCAGTATAGGGAAGTGACAAATGTAAACATTTTCTTGACATTTAAACAGCCATTTTTTTAATAGTTTAAATATTTAAACGATAATATATACACTACCAGTCAAAAGTTTGGACACACCTACTCATTCAAGGCTTTTTCTTTATTTTTACAATTTTTTACATTGTAGAATATATGATGTGAAGACATCAAAACTATGAAATAACACATATGGAATCATGTAGTAACCAGAAATATTTTATATTTGAGATTCTTCAAATAGCCACCCTTTCCCTTGATGACAGCTTTGCACACTCTTGGCATTCTCTCAACCAGCTTCACCTGGAATGCTTTTCCAACAGTCTTGAAGGAGTTCCCAAACCATCTTAATTGGGTTGAGGTCGGGGGATTGTGGAGGCCAGGTCATCTGATGCAGCACTCCATCATTCTCCTTCTTGGTAAAATAGCCCTAACACAGCCTGGAGGTGTGTTGGGTCATTGTCCTGTTGAAAGCCCAAACCAGATGTGATGGCGTATCGCTGCAGAATGCTATGGTAGCCATGCTGGTTAAGTGTGCCTTGAATTCTAAATAAATCGCAGACAGTGTCACCAGCAAAGCACCCCCACACCATAACACCTCCTCCTCCATGCTTTACGGTGGGAACTACACATGCAGAGATCATCTGTTCACACACACCACGTAGGGATGGTGTTCTCAGGGTGATGAGAGGTGTTGGGTTTGCGCCAGACATAGCATTTTCCTTGATGGCCAAAAAGCTCAATTTTAGTCTCATCTGACCAGAGTACCTTCTTCCATATGTTTGGGGAGTATCCCACATGCCTTTTGGTGAACACCAAACATGTTTGCTTATTGTTTTCTTTTTACTGGCCACTGTTCCGTAAAACCCAGCTCTGTGGAGTGTACGGCTTAAAGTGGTCCTATGGACAGATACTCCAATCTCTGCTGTGGAGCTTTGCAGCTCCTTCAGGGTTATCTTTGGTCTCTTTGTTGCCTCTCTGATTAATGCCCTCCTTGCCTGGTCTGTGGGTTTTGGTGGGCGGCCCTCTCTTGGGAGGTTTGTTGTGGTGCCATATTCTTTCCATTTTTTAAATAATGGATTTAATGGTGCTCCATGGGATGTTCAAAGTTTCTGATATTTTTTTATAACCCAACCCTGATCTGTACTTCTCCACAACTTTGTCTGACCTGTTTGGAGAGCTCCTTGGTCTTCATGGTGTCGCTTGCTTGGTTGTGCCCCTTGCTTAGTGGTGTTGCAGACTCTGGGGCCTTTCAGAACAGGTGTATATATACTGAGAGGATGTGACAGATCATGTGACACTTAGATTGCACACAGGTGGACTTTTTAAACTAATTATGTGACTTCTGAAGGTAATTGGTTGCACCAGATCTTATTTAGGGGCTTCATAGCAAAGGGGGTGAATACATATGCACGCACCACTTTTCCGTTATTTATTTTTTAGAATTTTTGGAAACAAGTAATTTTCTTAATTTCACTTCACCAATTTGGACTATTTTGTGTATGTCCATTACATTAAATCCAAATAAAAATCCATTTAAATTAAAGGTTGTAATGAAACAAAATAGGAAAAACGCCAAGGGGGATGAATACTTTTGCAAGGCACTGTACATGCCATCAGGGCATTGAAGGGGACATCCTCTACCATTGACAATGGCTGCATATCAACTGCCATCATTTCTGTAATCAGCGCTGTGATTTTCTCACTCCGTCCTTTATCGCACTTCTTTGAAGTGAAGAGCCTTTCTAATGTCTATTGTTGGGGGCCTGCGCTGCTGCCAGCAATGGTTTGGGTCTCACAGTGCCTCCCTTTCAGATGATTAAGCATTGCACCTGTACTGCCACTGTAGCTCAATTCCACCTCGCAAAGTTTGCATTTCACCACCTTCTCATTTAACTTCTCAAAGTATTGCCATACAGGACTTCGCTGCTGTCGCTTCCCTGTCTCACTCTCTGCTATTTTTCCAACTGTTAACGACGATGGAGTGCGGAGTGCTTTATATCCGTGGAAAATAATTTGAAAGATATATATATTTTACTAACCTTACAGCTTTGTTGCATTAGGTATTTGTTTAATTAAACATGTTCCGTTTATGATGATGATCGGGACCTTTTAACTGCACTGTGTTTTTAATTTAGTAAAAAAAACAACAACATTCGGTTAAGGAGTTTATCTAAACGGTAACGATCCCAATTTTGTTTAAACGTTTAAACGTTCACATCCCTAGTTCAAGCTGTGGTCTGTTTTTTAAATGACCTTTAACCTATTGTCCTTACGACTGTCATGACTGGCATTTGTCACTGCAAGGACAGTTGCTGGATCCAATAGCACTTTAACCCCTCCAGCAAATGTCTCACTTTATCCCCGTTATAGGAGTGGTATTTCCCTACCGTTCCAAGAAGGGACGCTACCATTTCAACTTCCTGGGGGCCCAACATGCTTGTGAGGAGCAGGACTCAACCCTGGCCACCTTTGAGCAGCTCTTTGCCACCTGGGAGGAGGGGCTAGACTGGTGCAACGCTGGTTGGTTGGCAGACGGGACTGCTCAGTACCCAATCACCACACCGCGGGAGGCCTGTGGGGGCGTGGACTTATCCCCCGGTCTCCGTAGTTACGGACAACGCCACCGCCACCTCCACCTCTTTGACGCCTTCTGTTTCTCAGCCGCCCCAAAGGGTCAGTGTGTGTGTGTGTGTGTGGGTCTGAGTGTGTGTCTGTGTGTGCATGTGTTTGTGTGTGCGTATTGGTCTCCAAAAAACATCTCACCTTGAAAATGTGTGCACTCACTAACTGTAAAAGTCGCTCTGGATAAGAGCGTCTGCTAAATGACTAAAATGTAATGTAAAATGAAAACAATACAAAACACTTCCGCAAAAAGAAGTGTAACAGGACTTGTAATTGAGAAATGTGAATGATTGGAATTGTCAAACTTTGTTTTAATCTGTCCCCTCCTTAGACATGCTCAGTACTTACTATTATCTCCTGTCTCTCTTTTCTGTCATAGGGACAGTATACTTCCTGAAACATCCCCAGAAGCTCAACTTCACCGAAGCGGTGACGGCCTGCACCACAGACGGCGGTCTCATCGCAAAGGTGGGCCAGCTCTATGCCGCCTGGCGGTTCATGGGATTGGACCGCTGCGACGCAGGCTGGTTGGCTGACGGGAGCATCCGTTACCCCATCGCAAAGGCTCGCCCTAACTGCGGCACCTCAGAACCGGGGGTGCGGAATTTGGGCTTCCCCCCTCTGCATCGGAAATACAGTGTCTACTGCAATCGGTAAACCTATCCTCAACTTCCATTCTACGAAAACCAGAGGACAATAATAGTAAAGAGCACAACTACAGTACAACAGATAGCCCATACTAGTCAACTTCTCCATTCAACACAAACGGTGCACTGTTACACGACCCTAGCCTGGATGCTAGTTAGCATTAGCCAGTTCTGCTCTCATAGTGTCCACTGTATAGTTCTAGTGAACTGTAGACTACTGCACTGTCTTCATCTCCTCATACTGTACATAATACCAGTCCCCACTGAGACTCCAACCAGCACTGATACACAAACGGACTATTTAGTCTTGTATTGCCAGGTTTGTCTCACAGTAAAGGGTCGTTACAGTTCAAACTCAGGGAAGGTGTTCAACCACTGCAAGGCCCGCCGCCCTCATAATGCTTTGCCAGTGATTTTGTTGTCCAACCAAGCTCTTTTCCTTGGTGTTTTGTTGAACTGTAGGTAGCTATCTCATTGTTCCTACTGCACTTTCAGTTCAATGTTTGTAATTCATAGTTTTAGGCACATTTCTGGATTTCTGGATTATCCTTATATGTTATGTTTTTCCATGTCTTGTTTTGTATAAGAATTGAAATGGAATGATGAATTTGATGACGATGGGTGATGGTATATAGACTATGTCATGATGGAAGGTGTTTTGACAGTATTTTATGACTACCCCTTGTAGAGAGCACAGTGTTAAAGTATTCCATCTATATTATGCCTCTTTAATGAAGTTGTATGACATTAATAACATTTTCTAACAAATTAATGATATCCTCCCTTCCTTGACGTTATCACTTGCAACGCCAGGATTGTGGGTTCAATACCCTGGGCCACCCATACGTAAAATGTATGCATGCATGACTGTAAGTCACTTTGGTTAAAAGCGTCTGCTAAATGGCATTTATTAAATTGAATAAAATCATGTTTGAGTCTGCATCCCAATTTGCACTGAAATATAACTAACTAACCGTTTTACATAGAAACACTGGATTTTCAGCAGGTTTTTTAAAATAATGTTAATTATGAAATTATGAAAGATATTAATAAAATTTCACCCATGAGGCCACTAGAGGGCGATTTGGTCATTTGACTGCAGGAATTAGTTTTTCTCGATTGCTAAGACACATTTCTTGAAAGCTGCTCTCCTTTTCTCTTAACTGTGAACACAAAACCCAATTTTCAAGCTACATTCACAAAACCTCAGACTCTTCTTGCAAAACCAAACTTTCACCTCAAAACAGTTCAATCTGTGCTCAAAACTGAACTATGTTGTCAAATCGTGCCCCGAGTCAATCAAAATAAAAAACACTACTGAACAGTCACTAAACACTACGTAGAAAAATAGAAAACACAATGCTCAGGACATGAAGCTGGAGAAATAAATGTTTATTGTTCACTGTAGGCTAAATGCATGTTGCAAAACAAACAAAAACTGTGCATTTAGCACTTGTACAAAAAGACAAAACAGAAATCTTGTGCATTTACATGTAGCACTTGTAAAAACAAACAGAAATCTTATGTGTTTGCCACTTGTGTACAGTAAGCCCATGTAAAAAATAAAGTACAAGAATATTCAAATAAGTGCATTACTCAGCCACAGCATCATGTCTCCGTACTGGGTCAGGCCACAGGACTTCATCCACATCACAGGCCACATTTTGTCTGGCCAGGCAACGGGGGAAAAAACCCCTGGCATGCCGTATCCAGGCTTGGCATGCCTCCACACCTATGTCACCACAGGCAAGTCCCATGGCTTGCAGGAGATTTACCCTGGTGTAAGGTTGGCGTTCATATACCTTCCACCGCCATGAGGAGAAGAATTCCTCAATGGGGTTTAGGAAAGGGGAGTACGGTGGAAGGCAAAGATTGATAAAACCTTGGTTCATATTGTACCACTCTCTAACCTGGAGGGCTCTGTGAAAACTCACATTGTCCCAAACAACAACATAGATGGGATGCTCATCCTGCTGCCCTAACAAAGCATCTCGCATGTGATTGAGGAAAATGAGGAGCTGGTGAGTGTTGTAGGGCCCCAGGTTGGCATGATGGTGGACAACCCCATGATTGCTGATGGCAGCACATAATGTGACATTGCCACCACGCTGCCCAGGAACACCAACAATGGCCCGATGGCCAATCACATTACGGCCTCTCCTTCTCCTTTTGGTGAGATTAAACCCAGCTTCATCCATGTAGATGTATTGATGGGGTCTTTCCATTGCATCCAGTTAAAAAAAACCTCTGTAGAAATAGATATAGTTTTGTAAGTGATACGGAAAAAGTGATTTAGGCCACTACAGTAAATCACTACTTAGAGTAATCAACATTGAATGTGTCTGGATATATGCCAACCTGTACATACTGGAATCTTTGCTCTTTGACTCTGTCTGAGTTGCGATCAAAGGGCACTCTGTATAGCTGTTTCATGCGCAGTCTGTTGCGCTTGAGGACACGATCAACAGTAGAGAGGCTGACACTGTTGATACCCTCAAAATTTAAATGGTCCTCAATGATCTTCTGCTGAATTTCGCTCAGTTTAATGGCATTGTTCTCACGGACCATATCAACAATTAGGGTCTCTTGGTGTGGGGAGAACATACCTGTCCTCCCACCCCCATGTGGCAGTCTTTCAATTCTACAAAAAGAGAACATGGAGTTACAAAAAATATACATGGAATACTAGGCCTACAAACAGTTAGACCAACCCTCCATTACAATACTACAGTACATTGGTACAGTGATGTACTGAAACATATATTTACTTACAGTATACTGTGGTACAGTATATAGTATGTCATACAGTAATTGCTGTCAACATTTACATAGTGTACTATAATGTCAAAAAAAGGTAATTACCTGTTCTCTTCTCTAAATCTTCGGATTATGGTGGACACAGTGAATCTACTGATGTTTGGTTGTATACTTTGTCCAGCCTCCCTCATGCTCATACCATGGACAAGAACATGGTCAATCACAGTAGCTCTGATTTCATCAGATATTACTGTTCTTTGTCTTCGCTGACCACCTCGACCTCCTCTCACACGAACTCTTCCTCTCAGATTTCTATCCATTGTAGGGCCTCACAAACCAGTGCTCTCTGAACTGGCTTACTGTATATGTTCCCTCACATCATTAGCCACAAGTGTGATCAATTTTGAGTTGTTGTGTTCAAGTGGTGACACCTGTGCTCTAATTGTGTTTGACTTTTGTCACCTGTGCTCACCATTATGCAGCACGGGTGCATCACAATGAAAATGTGTTGGCAAGTTATGTCTAAACAGGTGAAAAGTGCTTATGGTTTTGCCAAAAGAGTGATTGATTCAATCAGTGGGTTCAGGCAACTGAGCATTTGGTTCAGACAATAGGGTTTTGTGTTTTAGCAATTGAGAAAAACTGTAAAATATAATAGCACTTCTATCCTGTGTGCCTGCCAATGGTGCCTGGGTCCTGTTCAATGGAAAATAAAAATTAGTGTTTATCGTAAGTCTAAGTAGTCTTTCCCTGTTTCAGTTGGTTTTCTTTCGTTTTGTGCCTAATGAACATGACCTTGCTGATTGCAAAAGAGATCCTCCTGCTGTGTGATTCATATAATCACGACTAGGGAGCGCTGCTGTCACAGGTGCATTGTTGGGCGCACAGTAGGGTACTACAACCTAATGGGGCAAAGAGGTGAAAGGGGCCACGCTGACCCATACAAACGGGGCACTGTGTGTGGGTGTGGGTGTGTTTGCATGCGTGTGCTTGTATGTGTGTGTGTGTACTTGCGTTCCACACTCTACAGAACCTCCTCAGCACGCGACACTCAGTCTGGGCATAGCACTTTAGATGGAGGGGGCCAGAGTTGGAGAGGGAGTCAAAGGCAGTAGGTAGTACTACACCAGCACACTCCCTCCCTCTCTTGAGGAGCAAACAGAGGTCCCTGTAATTTTATGCCTCCAAAAAGGCATTTTTACACATTTACATTTACGTAATTTATACACATTTATTTATTTTCGTAATTTAGCAGACGCTCTTACAACTGCTGCCTAAACACGGGTGGAGGGCGAACACACACCCAGACCTCCCCCCTCCCCCACACACACACCCAGACCTCCCCCCCTCCCCCTCCCCCCCCTCACCCCACACACACACCCAGACCTCCCCCCTCCCCACACACACGAATGCAAACAGATACGCATGCATGCACTCATGTACATTTACATTTACATTTTAGTCATTTAGCAGACGCTCTTATCCAGAGCGACTTACAGGAGCAATTAGGGTTAAGTGCCTTGCTCAAGGGCACATTTACGTCATTTAGCAGACGCTCTAATCCAGAGTTTTTTTTTATTTTTTTTTGGGGGGTAGAAGGATTACTTTATCCTATCCCAGGTATTCCTTAAAGAGGTGGGGTTTCAAATGTCTCCGGAAGGTGGTGAGTGACTCCGCTGTCCTGGCGTCGTGAGGGAGCTTGTTCCACCATTGGGGTGCCAGAGCAGCGAACAGTTTTGACTGGGCTGAGCGGGAACTATGCTTCCGCAGAGGAAGGGGAGCCAGCAGGCCAGAGGTGGATGAACGCAATGCCCTCGTTTGGGTGTATACACACATAGGGCAGGCTTGTTTGGGTCAGCCTGCAGGCGATGAAGGCATGCACTGTGGAGACCTAAGAGAGATAATTACTTGCTTCTTTTTTCACTTTGAGATTCCAGGAGGGGTAAAAATGTACTAAATAGTGAGTCTGTTTACACAGCTACGGTAAGTGAGGTGCCACTGGTTTATAAATGGGTGTGGATTGATTTGAATGGCACTCTTATTCGTAATCAGAGAATATCTTGATGGTTACAATACTTGGCAAGACTAGCTTGATAGGCTTTTTGATATTTTTGATATAGGTTTACTTGCTTAATGCTCTAGTACGGGGGTTCTCAAAGTGGGGTCCGAGGTACTGCAGGGGGTCCGTGACCAGACATATAAACAAAAAAGTATATATACACTACCAGTCAAACGTTTTAGAACACCTACTCATTACAGGGTTTTCTTTATTTGTACTATTTTCTACACTATAGAATAATAGGGAAGACATCAAAGCTATGAAATAACACATATGGAATCGTGTAGTAACCAATTTTTTTTTTTACAAATCTAAATATATTTTATATTTTAGATTCTTCAAATAGCCACCATTTGCCTTGATGACAGCTTTGCACACTCTTGGCATTCTCTCAACCAGCTTCACCTGGAATGCTTTTCCAACAGTCTTGAAGGAGTTCCCACATATGCTGAGCACTTGCTGGCTGCTTTTCCTTCACTCTGCAGTCACTCCGACTCATCCCAAACCATCTCAATTTGGTTGAGGTCGGGGGATTGTGGAGGCCAGGTCATCTGATGCAGCACTCCATCACTCTCCTTCTTGGTGAAATAGCCCTTGCACATTCTCCTCTGAACAGATGATGTTGAGATGTGTCTGTAACTTGAACTCTGTGAAGCATTTATCTGGGCTGCAATTTCTCAGGCTGGTAACTCTAATGAACTTATCCTCTGCAGCAGAGGTAACTCTGGGTCTTCCATTCCTGTGGTGGTCCTCATGAGAGCCAGTTTCATCATAGAGTTTGATGGTTTTTGCGACTGCACTTGAAGAAATGTTCAAAGTTCTTGAAATTATCCGTATTGACTGACCTTCATGACTTAGAGTAATGATGAACTGTCGTTTCTCTTTGCTTATTTGCTGTTCTTGCCATAATATGGAATTGGTCTTCTACTAAATAGGGCTATCTTCTGTATACCCCCCCTACCTTGTCACAACACAAATGATTGGCTCAAACACATTAAAAAGGATTAACTTTTAAGAAGGCACACCTGTTAATTGAAATGCATTCCAGGTGACTACCTCATGAAGCTGGTTGAAAGAATGTCAAGAGTGTGCAAAGCTGTCATCAAGGCAAAGGGTGGCTATTTGAAGAATCTCAAATATAAAATATATTTTGATTTGTTTAACACTTTTTTGGTTATTACATGATTCCACATGTGTTATTTCATAGTTTTGATGTCTTCACTATTATTCTACAATGTAGAAAATAGTAAAAATAAAGAAAAACCCTTGAATGAGTAGGTGTTCTAAAACTTTGGACCGGTAGTTTATATATGTACATATAGTGTCTTCGGGAGGTATTCAGACCCCTTGACTTTTTCCACATTTTGTTACGTTACAGCCTTTTTTCTAAAATGGATTAAGTTGTTTTTTCCCCCTCATCAATCTACACACATTACCCCATAATGACAAATTCAAAACAGGTTTTTATAAATGTTTGCTAATTTATTATAAATAAAAAACGGAAATATCAAATTTACATAAGTATTCAGACATTTTACTCAGTACTTTGTTGAAGCTACTTTGGCAGCGATTACAGCATTGAGTATTCTTGGATATGACGCTACAAGCTTGGCACACCCATTCTTCTCTGCAGATCCTCTCAAGCTCTGTCAGGTTAGATGGTGAGCAGTACTGCACAGCTATTTTCAGGTCTCTCCAGAGATGTTCGATTGGGTTCAAGTCCGGGCTCTGGCTGGGCCACTCAAGGACATTCAGAGACTTGACCCGAAGCCACTCCTGCGTTGACTTGGCTGTGTGCTTAAGGTCGTTGTCCTGTTGGAAGGTGAACCTTCGCCCCAGTCTGATCTCTCTGTACTTTGCTCTGTTCATCTTTGCCTCGATCCAACTAGTCTCCCAGTCCCTGCCGCTAAAAAACATCCCCACAGCATGATGCTGCCACCACCATGCTTCACTGTAGATATGGTGCCAGGTTTCCTCCAGACGTGACGCTTGGCATTCAGGCCAAAGAGTTCAATCTTGTTTTCATCAGACCAGAGAATGTTGTTTCTCATGGTCTGAGAGTCTTTAGGTGCCTTTTGGCAAACTCCAAGCGGGCTGTCATGTGCCTTTTACTGAGGAGTGGCTTCCGTCTGGCCACTCTACCATAAAGGCCTGATTGGTGGAGTGCTGCATAGATGGTTGTCCTTCTGGAAGGTTCTCCCATCTCCACAGAATAACTCTGGAGCTCTGTCAGAGTGACCATCGGGTTCTTGGTCACCTCCCTGACCAAGGCCCTTCTCCCCCGATTGCTCAATTTTGCCGGGGGGCCAGCTCTAGGAAGAGTCTTGGTGGCTCCAAACTTCTTCCGTTTAAGAATGATGGAGGCCACTGTGTTCTTGGGGATCTTCAATGCTGCAGAAATGTTTTGGTACCCTTCCCCAGATCTGTGCCTCGACACAATTCTGTCTCAGAGCTCTACAGACAATTCCTTCAACCTCATGGCTTGGTTTTTTGCTCTGACATGCACTGTCAACTGTGGGACCTTATATAGACATGTGTGCCTTTCCAAATCATGTCCAATCAATTGAATTTACCACAGGTGGACTCCAATCAAGTTGAAGAAACATCTCAAGGTTGATCTGTGGAAACAGGATGCACCTGAGCTCAATTTCTAGTCTCATAGCAAAGGGTCTGAATACTCATATAAATAAGATATTTCTGTAATATTTTTTTTATAAATTTGAAAAACTTTCTAAAAACCTGTTTTCACTTTGTCATTATGGGGTATTGTGTGTAGATTGATGAGGAAAAAAATATTTATCAATTTTAGAATAAGTTTGTAACATAACAAAATGTGGAAAAGGTTAAGGGGTCTGAATACTTTCCCGAATGCACTGTATATACAAAAGTATGTGGACACTCCTTCAAATTAGTGGAGTCGGCTATTTCAGCCACACCCATTGCTGACAGGTGTATAAAATCGAGCACACAGCCATGCAATCTCCATAGACAAACATTGACAATAGAATGGCCTTACTGAAGAGCTCAGTGACTTTCAACTTGGCACCGTCATAGGATGCCATCTTTCCAACAAGTCAGTTTGTCAAATTTCTGCCCTGCTAGAGCTGCCCCGGTCAACTGTAAGTGCTGTTATTGTGAAGTGGAAACGTCTAGGAGCAACAACGGCTCAGCCGCGAAGTGGTAGGCCACACAAGCTCACAGAACGGGACTACCAAGTGCTGTAGTGCGTAGTGCGTAAAAATCATCTGTCCTCAGTTGCAACACTCACTACCGAGATCCAAACTGCCTCTGGAAGCAACGTCAGCACAATAACTGTTCGTCGGGAGCTTTGTGAAGTGGGTTTCCATGGCTGAGCATCCGCACACAAGCCTAAGATCCCCATGCGCAATGGTGTAAACCTCGACGCCATTGGACTCTGGAGCAGTGGAATCACATTCTCTGGAGTGATGAATCACGCTTCACCATCTGGCAGTCCAACGGACGAATCTGGGTTTGGCGGATGCCAGGAGAACGCTACCTGCCCTAATACATAGTGCCAACTGTAAAGTTTGGTGGAAGAGGAATAATGGTCGGGGCTGTTTTTCATGGTTCGGACTAGGACCCTTATTTCCAGTGAAGGGAAATCTTAACGCTAAAGCCTACAATGACATTCTAGACGATTCTGCGCTTCCAACTTTGTGGCAACAGTTTGGGGAAGGCCCTTTCCTGTTTCAATATGACAACGCCCCTATGCACAAATCTAGGTATCACGTTTCAGGAGAAGACCCAGATGCAGACACTATCGAAGTAACAAAAGTTTATTACAAAAACGGGGAAGGCAAACGACAGGTCAAGGGCAGGCAGAGGTCAGTAATCCAGATCAGAGTCCAAATGGTACAGAACGGCAGGCATGCTCAGGGTCAGGGCAGGTAGAGGTCAATAATCCAGGGTGGTGTGACAAGGTACAGAACGGCAGGCAGGCTCAAGGTAAGGGCAGGCAGAATGGTCAAAACCTGGAAAACTGGAAAACAGGAACTTGAGAAAGACAGAAGCAAGGGGAAAAACGCTGGTAGACTTGACAAAACAAAACGAACTGGCAAATAGAGAACACAGGTATAAATACACTGGGGATAATGGGGAAGATGGGTGACACCTGGAGGGGGGTGGAGACAATCACAAAGACAGGTGAAACAGATCAGGGTGTGACACTAGGTCCATACAGAAATGGTTTGTCGAGATCGGTGTGGAAGAACTTGAGTGGCCTGCACAGAGCCCTGACCTCAAACCCATCTAACACCTTTGGGATC